>NC_090173.1:29165659-29385659 GCF_024679245.1 Pseudorasbora parva
TCCGTCCAGGATATTCCTGTACTTGGCCAAATTCATCTTTCCCTCGATTGCAACCAGTCGTCCTGTCCCTGCAGCTAAAAAACACCCCCACAGCATGATGCTGCCACCACCATGCACCAATTGGGACTGTATTAGACATGTGATGAGCAGAGCCTGGTTTTCCCCACACATACCGCTTAGAATTAAGGCTCATCAGACCAGAGAATCTTATTTCTCACCATCTTAGAGTACTTCAGGTGTTTTTTTTTTAGCAAACTCTATGCGGACTTATGTGTCTTGCACTGAGGAGAGGCTTTCGTCAGGCCACTCTGCCATAAAGCCTGACTGGTGGAGGGCTGCAGTGATGGTTGACTTTCTACAACTTTCTTCCATCTCCCGACTGCATCTCTGGAGCTCAGCCACAGTGATCTTTGGTTTCTTCTTTACCTCTCTCACCAAGGCTCTTCTCCCCCAATAGCTCAGTTTGACCAGATGGCCAGCTCTTGGGAGGGTTCTGGTTGTCCCAAACGTCTTCATTTAAGCATTATAGAGGACACTGTGCTCTTAGGAACCTTAAGTGCAGCAGAATGTTTTTGTAACCTTGGCCAGATCTGTGCCTTGCCACAATTTTGTCTCTGAGCTCTTCAGGCAGTTCCTTTGACCTCATGATTCTCATTTGCTCTGACACGCACTGTGAACTGTAAGGTCTTATATAGACAGTTGTGGGGCTTTCCTAATCAAGTCCAATCAGTAAAATCAAACACAGCTGGACTTAACTGAAGATGAAGAACCATCTCAAGGATGATCAGAAGAAATGGAGCACCTGAGTTAAATATATGAGTGTCACAGAGTGATTTTAGCAAATGGCTGCAATATAAAGTGAAAAAGTGAAGTGTGTGTGTGGGGGGGAAACTTCCTCATAGTCCAATCCAACCAGGATTTCTCTCTCTCTCTCTCTCTCTCTCTCTCTCTCTCTCTCTCTCTCTCTCTCTCTCTCTCTCTCTCTCTCTCTCTCTCTCTCTCTCTCTTCCCCCCCCCGCCCCGTTTCCATGGTAACTCCCTCCACTCCAGTTTTTGAATGTAAAACAATGGTTTGAATCGAATGCGACTCGAATGTTCAATTTGCAGGCCTATTAAACACGTCAAAGAAACGCATTTGCATAAATGAAATAATGAAGTTAAAATTAGAGTTAAAAACATGACATCATTGAAAATAGCATTAAATAATTAAGCTGTTAACTTTGTGCTGCCTAAACAACGCTGGCTGGGAAATAGCCCGATGCAAAAAATTATCTAAAACAATATAATATAATATAAAATAATATAATATAATATAATATAATATAATATAATATAATATAATATAATATAATATAATATAATTAATATAATATAATATAATATAATATAATATAATATAATATAATTAATATAATATAATATAATAACTTTATAAATGGTAAACAGTGTAGAAATAAAAGTAGGCTATTGCAAAAACTATCATGCATAACATGAGGCACGAATATAATTTTACATTATAGCCTACACATGTTTAAACATGTATGAAGATCCATTTTTAAGCTTTATTTTCTATGCCTTTTTAAAATATATTTTCTTTCTTTCTTTTGATTACATTATTATTATTATTATTATTATTATTATTATTATTATAAATGAATGAAAACATACTTATGGTATGAATGCAAGCATGACTTTATAATTTTATTTCGTTTTTATTAATATTATTTTATTATTTGGCACATTAATAAACAAAACATTTCTAAAAACTAAGATTAGGCCTACTACTCTTCTATCTATATTTTGTCTTTGATACAAAGTTTTTGATCGTAGGCAGAGGAACAGAAACTTGCCTGACAACTGAAAGACTGTTTACCAATCAAATTAATTCAGAGATCCCTGTGATAATTATCTGGCACAGAACAAACAAGGCTTTGCATACTAATGATATTGGATGGTGGTGGGTGAATGGGTGTTATTTGTTGCAATTACGTCTATAACTAATTATGTTTGTTGTGTTTTAATCAGGTATTTTTCTATGCCACAGTTCATGGCCAAAGAAAAGCGAAAGCGAGGGCGCGCATCTGAAAGTGGGCCACACTGCCCTCTCTCGGTAGAATCACCCTACAGTAGCTAATGGATAAACAGCGCAACATCCAGCGAGGGGCTTCCAGATGGGCAACGGTGAGGGAAAGTAACACACTCAAGGTAGCAAGAAAAGAGGAGTTTCTCTTCAAGCTCTGAGGAAACCGGCATTCAGACAAAATGAAAGTCACTTTCACATGCTTGGTTAGTTTTGTGGCCACCGTTGGTGTCCTCAGCTTTGTAAGTCTCGTTTTGGCGATTGGAACCGATTTTTGGTACATCATTGACACTTCTAAGAGAGAAAACAGCTCATCTGTGTCTCTGAGCTCACACTCTGGACTGTGGCGAACTTGTAACTGTAAGTCATATTACATGTTAGTGCTTGTCCTTCTGTTTCTGATGTTAAGATTTTCATGCGGATGGATGAAGTTGTTCTCTCTTACAGTTCATAACCAGTGCTGGCCATTTATGAATCCTTTTGGAGCAGGAAGAAACGTATCCGATTCACAAAGGCAGATACTAAGTAAGATCTGTGTGTCGTCCTCATATCTATGATCTTGTATGTCTTAATCAGCTGACTTTAATGTTTCAGATAATGCTATGTGCGATAAAAACAGACAAAAAACAAAAACAAAACAAAAAAAACACTTGTGGAAGTATGTGGTCTAAACTCCTTGGTTTGGCTTCATGGAGACTGTATATCTATATATGTTTTCTGTATTGATTATTTGTTCATTTACAAGCATTTGATAAAGTATTTGACATCAAATATAGATTTAATTAGCTTATTTTTTGTCTATAATAATAAAAGGCACATAACCATATAAAAAGCATAGGCTATTGAAAAATAAAAATTCAAAATGCAGTATTTTTCTTTATATATAAAATGCCACTTGATGTTTTTAGGTTCTTTTTGTTGATTACATTTTTGAAGGAAACCCAGCATAAGTAATTTTACACATGTTGCATATGGGCTGCACACTTCAGAACATAAGAGGCACAGAAATATTTTAACAAATCTTTTCTTAGGTTTTCAGGATAAACGGTGTGATTTAAGGGTATTTTAACCATGAATGCCATTGCCATACATTATATAAATTCCTCTGATTTTCCTATTAAATTTGGATTGTCATGGAAACACTTTTCAATTGGAGGGCAGCTGTGGTTGAGACACAGCTGTAACAAGTGCACCACAGTGAACCATGGGATGTGTTTTACTGCTAATATTGTGAGGCCACCTGCCAACAGACCTAGACCGCAACATTATTTTCCTTTGTTTTCCTTTCTTTTTTTCATAATCTCAATATGGCTGTTTGCCATAACCTACTATTGTGCAACATCATTCTTATTCATATTTTTAGTGCCAAAAAATCACCAGTTATCTTTTTTTTTAAATGAGCCTATAAATGTAGAATTGCAATTATTGCCGCTTTCAAAGTGTTATTTTATAGTATTGATAACGGTCATTGAGAAGAAAAGCGAAAGCTAAAGGAAACCTAACCCAAAAAAAGTATTATCCCTCCCATACATCAGAAACGAAAAAATTATATTCCTGTCTGAGCCATTCAAAGCACTTGTATAGGCCTGAAAGAGATTGTTAAACTCACATTCTCTACTCCTGAAACGGTAGCTGTACCTGTACCTGTACACAAGAGACTGTAATGAGGTTGTAAAACAAGGATTATATCAGATTCAAGACCCCTAAACTGGCTTAAATTGGATTTCGTTTCTGTTCTGCTTTGAACAATAGATTCAATAAGTCTGGGTGTCCAGGATGTTGTTTTAATTAAATAGTAGCCTCTGCACAAAGCTAAATGCCCCCCCAAAGCTAGTTCAATATATCTTTCCCATCCATCTTTGCTGGATTGTTTGCCTAATATATAATCCCTGGATAAACCGTAAAAGAAATAACCTACCTTATATGTGTTGAACATCCTCATTGACTGCATGGACCATGGCTGCTCCAAGAAAGCTTGTGACAAAACAGTGCAGAATAATGTCAGAAATACAAGTGAAACAAGAATGAAATACACCTGCCCAATGCATGAACCCGGACAGACATATTTTGGTTGAGCCAGAAAGAAAACAATGTCTGGTATGTGACACTGTGATTTTTTTAATTTGTCAATGTTTACTGCCTGTTGTGTTTATTTGTAGCAATTTGTTATTACATGGATTAGTAAATTTTAGTTGTTTTGAATATCGATATGGACCCAACAACTTAAAATTAAGTATAAATTGGGCTTTGCAACGCAGTAGACTATCCTTCATTTCACTACAGTGAAAAACATGCTAAATGTCTAAGGACATTGAAAATATCTTCAGCTAAAACAGATTTCAGTCTTTCTTGTCTCCTTCCCCTCCCATCATTACTAACATGTTCATAGTGAAGCCATTAAAGAAAATCTATAACCTGAAACATCTTTAATCTTAATGCATAATAAAAAAAAACAAGCAATACAAACTCTTAGGTCTCTAATTTTACTGGCAAGCAAACCCGACAGTATAAAAAAATACTGTGTATGTATGTACATAAACTATAGGAATACGCATACATTATACAATCATTTTTATTGACTGAATATAATGAATTTTTATAACACATTATTAGAAACATCATACTAACACCGTGTTTGACCACTTTCGCCTTCAGAACTGCCTTAATTCTATGTGGCATTGATTCAACAAGGTGCTGAAAGCATTCTTTAGAAATGTTGGCCCATATTGATAGGATAGCATCTTGCAGTTGATGGAGATTTGTGGGATGCACATCCAGAGCACGAAGCTCCCGTTCCACCACATCCCAAAGATGCTCTATTGGGTTGAGATCTGGTGACTGTGGGGGCCATTTTAGTACAGTTAACTCATTGTCATGTTCAAGAAACCAATTTGAAATGATTCAAGCTTTGTGACATGGTGCATTATCCTGCTGGAAGTAGCCATCAGAGGATGGGTACATGGTGGTCATAAAGGGATGGACATGGTCAGAAACAATGCTCAGGCAGGGCGTGGCATTTAAATGATGCCCAATTGGCAATAAGGGGCCTACAGTGTGCCAAGAAAACATCCCCACACCATTACACCACCACCACCAGCCTGTACAGTGGTAACATTCTCATTCTGTTTACGCCAAATTCTGACTCTACCATCTGAATGTCTCAACAGAAATTGAGACTGATCAGGCCACGCAACATTTTTCCGGTCTGCAACTGTCCAATTTTGGTGAGCTCGTGCAAATTGTAGCCTATTTTTCTTATTTGAAGTGGAGATGAGTGGTACCTGGTGGGGTCTTCTGCTGTTGTAGCCCATCCGCCTCAAGGTTGTGCGTGTTGTGGCTTCACAAATGCTTTGCTGCATGCCTCGGTTGTAACAAGTGGTTATTTCAGTCAAAGTTGCTCTTCTATCAGCTTAAATCAGTCGGCCCATTCTCCTCTGACCTCTAGTATCAACAAAGCATTTTCGCCCACAGGACTGCCGCATACTGGATGTTTTTTCCTTTTTACACCATTCTTTGTAAACCCTAGAAATGGTTGTGTGTGAAAATCCCAGTAACTGATGCTCAGTTACTGGGATTTTTACACACAACCATTTCTAGGGTTTGTGAAATACTCAGACCGGCCCGTTTGGCACCAACAACCATGCACCACTCAAAATTGCCTAAATCACCTTTCTTTCCCATTCTGACATTCAGTTTGGAGTTCAGGAGATTGTCTTGACCAGGACCACTAGCCCTAAATGCATTGAAGCAACTGCCATGTGATTGGTTGATTAGATAATTGCATTAATGAGAAATTGAACAGGTGTTCCTAATAATACTTTGGGTGTGTGTATATATATATATATATATATATATATATATATATATATATATATATATATATATATATATATATATATATATATATATATGGATTAGACGAGTCGGTGGGCAGGGCTACTGGATTAGACGTGCTGTAGGCGGTGTTTCGTAGCGCTAAGATGTAAGAATGAAGCACAAGACCATTTATGGGCCTGGTGTCTATAAAAGCTTTTCTTTGACTAACAAGGAAGTTTTCAGCTCTAAAACTTAGAGGATATTCTTATATTACCATGGCATTTTATATATCAAAAGCTCAAGGGAAAGTTGATTTCTCAGTTCATCACCCCTTTAAGGGAATAATATGGTACTTACAAAGTCTCAAGAGATGAGCTTTGACCACCCTAGTCTACACAAAGAAAGGCAAATAGCTTTTCACGTTCACTCACCTGGTCTCCTAGGCTGGCTCCCATGATTCCATCAGTTTCCTTTAATAATGATAGACTAATACTTATTACCAGGACTCTGCCATCAAAACGAAATGTTATAAAATGTTCCAGGCACAAACAGCAACTTCATATAATTGTCTCTCATCATGATCAACACAGTAGGAAGCAAATATCATTACATAAAATTCTTCAAAATTCTTCTGATTAGCCTTATTGATTTCCCTTCTGAACGAATAAACAAAACATTGTCAAATGTTTTGGTATGTCAACCAGGGGCGTTGCTTGATCCCTTTTACTGGGGCACGTGCCCCAGTATAAATCTGCTGTGCCCCAGTAAAATCTCAAGCTTGAATTTTAACATGTTATTATACTTGTCATTGTCAATGTATTTAGATTGGATCTGTATGCAACGTAACCAAATAAACGCAGTTTAACAGGACGATAGTTTTACGTTTTGTTCTACAATGTACGTAAATGTACGTACGTACAATGTATAGGCTACACAGCAGTGCACACACTAGCCTTAGTTAGTTATTAAAAACCAAATGTAATCATCATCTAGGTGTCAGCTATGATTCACACAGTTTACATTTTTGATATTTATTAAAATAAACTGTCAAATCATGTGTAAATATTGTGGTTTTCTCTTAGAATATTTATGCTCTTAATTTTAGTTGTTGTCATAAAATGACTAGTTTCTTGATATGTTGTAATTGTAAATTCTGACTGGAGCGCTCCCTTCTTCTTCGCCTCTTCTGCTGAACTGCTAGCTGTCAACATCCGGATTAATATGTTCAACATTCGCTAGTTAGTTGGTCTCAAACAGAAGCTTCAAAATAAGCTCTAGCATCTAACTATGGAGCTAGAAATATGCCAAAATGATCTGAATTTGAATTGCATAAATCTGAATTATTGACAAGTGTAACAAAATTGAATATTAGGTTGCATGTTACATAGTACGAAATTAGAATTTTTAAATGTTGAATATAGAGCATTTCAAATTGAACACATCTGAAATGTTTTTATGTTGAAATTGGAATAGACATGTATTTTCAAATAGCAGATTTTTTTCCCTCTGAATTAATAGACTAGAAATATCCACTTTTTTTGAAAATTACAAGATTTCAGATGAAGAAGAAATTCAGATCATCACATTCAATATTCTAAAATTCACACCGCAGAAATTCAGATCTTACACAAAGTAGGCCAGAGGTCATCATCAGGGATGATGACCTCTGATCATTCTGATCATTTAATTTCCTATTTGTATTGGAATAAAGAGAAGATCAAACAGCCCTTTCATACTTTTTTGTTTATTTTAGATTAATGCACGGAAAAAGAGATTTCGGCTAGATTTCTCATTTTTCGTGTGGTTTACCGCTCAATTAAATAAAACGGGCCGGGTGCTGATTAATATTTTATATATCGTATACACACTTTTTCTGTGAAACGTGTTAAGTTGCACAGAAAAGTTGCCTGATCTAGGACTGAATTTCTTCTTCATCTGAAATGAATCTGTATTTTCAAAAACTGAATATTTGCAGTCTATTCAGAACAAAATATCTGCTGTTTGAAAATGCATGTCTATATATAATTTCAACATAAAACATTTCAGATGTGTTCAATTTGAAATGCTCTATATTTAACATTTAAAAATTCTAATTCCGTACTATGTAACATGCAACCTAATATTCAATTTTATTAGATTACACTTCAGATTTATACAATTCAAACTCAGATAATTTTGTCATATTTCTAGCTCCATATTATGCAACATGACATCATGACTTTGCGTAAACACACACGTCACTTTCTAAAGCCAAGTGGCGTGTTATCTGTGCGCATTTTGAGCTATCCGTGTGTATGTCTACCCCGTGTGATTCCACGTGAATCTCTACGCCTAAACAAACCATTATGTGTGTGTGTGTCCACACAATGTAAATGGATTTATAAGCGTACTAAATATTGTTTTTTAAAAATGTAAAAATTTAATTTCATATCTGCCCAGTTGTCCATTACCGCATTTTACTGGATTTGTAATGAGCGTTTGTAAACATATTTTCCACCAAAATAAATGCTTGACTGCAGTTTAAATAAAAATAAAAGCTCACTCATTTATTTCCAGTGCATTCGTTTTACAATATATTGCTATTACTCTCATAGGATTTATATTATAATAACTCTTATTATTATTATTACTATTATGGAGTGTAAGAGTCCCTTTAAAGTTGAGGTTCAAGTCAAAAAGTCGAGACTTTTTCTTTGCTCAGTTTGCACACTGAATAATGAGGGGCCTGTGCCGCGGTAGAGCTTTATGACTAGCAACGCCCCTGATGCCAACCATGAAAATAACGAATTGGCTAGAACTGCGAGTGCCCTGACTGACACATCCAGACCTCTTCTCTCTCCAGACATGCAAGGGACATTCATCGTCCTCCTGCCTCTCAGCGTGATTGTGCTTTTTGTTGGAGGAATGCTGGGCTTCATCAGTATGTTGGCACGAGCCTACCTGCTGCTTCTCCTGACCGGAGTGCTGCTTCTGTTTGGCGGTTAGTACCACCTTCTCATTCACCTTTGACTGAGCCACTTGCAGCATGAATATTAATTCTACCCAAGTCACGCTTGAAAGAACATCTGGAGCTTCAGACAGTTTTGATAGTAATGAATACACTTCACAATGTGGGAAAAACGGATGGAAAAAATATACTATGAACAGTTGACTTGGGGCACTGGAATTTGAGAGATATAAGCTCAAAACATGCTCACAGTATTTTGTATCTCCTGAATGCAAAGAACAGCTGCTCAGAAACTTTTACTTTAATTTCACCTATACATTACCCCACCAGGAAATTACAAAATTCCCCCCCCCACACACACACACAAAGGTAACTAGTGAACTCACTAGGCACCCTTACGAAAAGGAAATGTTTTCAAGTGTGCTGTAAGTGTAGTTCTTTTAAACTAAAAATACGATACTTTGAGTCTGCTTTGTATGTACTTCTAAAAAAACATACTTTATGTGCTTTTCAGAAATATACTTAAAAGTACAAGTATTTGCTAGTTCACTGGTAGTGTACATAAGGCATAATCTGCCAAATGTCTTCTTTAAAACGAGACCAATCTTATGTCTATATTTATAGAAACAAATCAAAGTTCAACTTTGTAAAACAAGCCATTTTCTCTGACATCTTCAGCTGTGCATAATAGTTGTGCATAATAGCACTGGACTGCAGTAGTTGATAAAGGAAATCAGCAGCTTAATAAATACAAAGTATTTTATGTATTCTGAAAATGCAAAAATATATAATGTAAATTTAAATACACACACCGGTTGAGGTGTAAAATTAACACAGCTACATCTCAAGTAAATTAGACATGAAATATTGTCTTGAGTTTAAATATTTTATTAGCTCTTACGAATAAAGGCCTTTATAAAGTAAAGTTCCGGCTCTAACTCATTGAAGTCTTCTTCCATTGTAACCCATGGTGGCTAAGTGATTTTCAGGCACGATGGTGCCAGACAGTCAACGACAGCGGAGTGACACGTTAAGCATAATAAGTAGTACCGGTCAAGATAACTCCTAGTACCTGGATGAGCGGTGTGTTATTCAGTTTGACTGTTGTTATCTGGAAATAACACACAGCTGGAATGTGCGACTGACCATTTAGAATCAAGTATTCCACAGAGCTGTGTAATAAATTGAAATATATGGGAATAGGTTTTCTGTTTGGTAAAGCATCCTTGTGGTAGTTGTCCTTATTTATAGGTTTAATTGTTAGCAACCACACAGACACATAATTATAGACATTTGTGTAATTTATGTTGTAAAACAAAAAGTGAAATTCTCTTCAAATAATACTCATGATAGATATTATTTTACTCAAGTGTTATGTTTAAAATGTTTTTTTGTCCAGTTTTTAGTGCATGTTTTTCACTGTCCTTTTTATGATATTTTAAAAGGGGTTTTGGGACCACACTGACTAGATTTCTGTTTGGACCCATTTAATGAAATACCAACCCACATTGTGAGAAAATACAGGCTCACTTGAAATCTCTCAAGTTAAAAGCCTTTCTCTTTCAAGACATGCTCCGTATGAAAGTAAAGGAAAATTGTGTTGCATTGCAGACACCATGGCAACAAATAAGCCCAACATTCTCTGAACTTAATCAGACTGACATCAAAACATGCAATCATTGTAAAGCAGCAATTCCCCCTTGTGATGGTTCTCAAAAGTCATGGGCTTTTTAAAGTAAAACGAGCACCAGCACCAATGACATTTGTGGTGGTTAATTTACCAAATTTGTGTTCCCTTTCAAAAGCTACTCTCAATGCAGCACTGATCAGAGCTAGGGCTTTAATTGATTGATTGATTGAAGTTTATTTAAAACAACAACAAAAAATGTAATACAAATAAGTGGAGGCTCCCTCCTCCACTTGAAGAATTGATGCCAGTAAATGGGATGTCTTTGAAATGGGGTGGACTGCACAGTAATAGTATGCAGATCCAGTTAACTGCCAGATTGTTGAAGTTTCTGGGGTCTCATTTACAAAACTGTGCACACACAAAACGGGGCTGGAAAAGTACGTACGGCAGTTCCCACGCCAAGGTTGTGATCTATAAAAAACAAACTTGACGGGAGAATGTGCACACCTTTAAGCAAACTTTGAGCCGTGCGTACGCACATTCTGGAGACAAAGGGAAATGGCGACACAGATGGTGAAGTCATGAACTGAAGTTAGATTCTAAAAAATAAATGTAAGAAGAACGATTATAGAATGAATGACATTTAATTTTCACTCCATTTCATACATTATATCCATATTATAATGAAGATTAAATCCAACAGTGTTATTTATTGTTTTAGGTTATATACATCTTGTAAAATCCAAAAGTAATTCAAAATGTATAAAAAATCTAAATAATAATAATAATAATCAGCACTGCCTTACAGTCACATTGTCCAAAATGGGAGCGCAGGAGGAGATGGCACTACTACATGTGATACAGAATAGCATGAAATACCCTTTTATTAGAGAACTGCACAACATAGTATAAAAATATATATTTTCCTTAATGTAGGCTACATATATCATAAAATGTCAAAGTCTGCAAAGGACAGTTTTTTCTTTGTCTCTACCTTGAATGAATGAGAATCTTTATTTCACATATTGTACTGTAAGCATGAGTATACCTTCAGGTCTAATCTTTTTTTCTTTAATTCTGCAACTGTCCGTTCTGTCCCACTGACACAATTGACGGCAGAATCAATACTTCGCCACTCGCACTGCTTCTTTTTATTAGTGACCCCACGGCTGTGACCACCAAATAACAGTTTTCCGAGTCTCCACCTCCCCTACAAGTGTTTCAATCTCAGTGTCTGAGAAATTAAGTTTTTTACCTCTTTTCTCACCTGTGGCCTTTATTCAAATGAACAGAAATACACATTTTCACTTTCATGGATTAATTAATTGGCAGCCGCATATCAAGTTTTCGAGGTATATGGGATTCCACTCTCATTTACATGCCGATCAGCATTTATGTGGTGATTTGTATTGACTATTTATGGCTAAAAATGTGTGTGTACAGGGTGGGATATGAGGCTGGTTCACGTACACACATCGGCTGGTGATCTGTGATTTATGAAGGGAACATTGCTTACAGGTGTGTGTACGCACGGTTTTATAAATCAGAATATTTTTTGGCGTACGCAGTTTTTGGCTTTTTGCCGTTAACATTTAGTAGGTATCCTATGCACAGTTTTATAAATAAGGCCCCTGGTCTTCCAGCTTGAAAAGTTATCAGCAGGCTACATGCCCCACCAGGGTTTATGTGGCCACTATATCACTATACCACTTGAGAAGGATCCTCTGCTCGCTCGCTTCATCCAAAAAGGTTTTTTTTTCTTTTCGCTTTCACCTCACTAAAAAGAATGGGGTATTTGCATGCTCTGTCTGTCTCTCAATCCTGTTTAGACTTTGCCCCTGGAGTAGTGAAAGCATCCTCATCCTGACGTTCCTTTCTCAACCTAACATCCGGTCACTCTTGAAGCCTTCTGCCCTCTGGCGTTCACAACGCCTGATCAGGAGAAACTTCACTGACCGTGTGCAGTCCGTGCTCTTTTGACCTATGTACACCGCACTAGTCAGTGGCATAAGTCAGACCAACTATTCATATACAAACAAACATTTTCACATTGGATGAGGGATACCAATTACCCTCGCCTAGGTGCGCAGTAGAGGCATTAGGATTCATTCTACCATGGGATTGCTTCCTCCCAAGCTTTGGCAGGGTGAGCCCTGCAGCAGGGCTCACATGTCCTTGAATAAACATCACAAGCTCATGTCTGACACCTTTTGTGTGCTTGTGAGCACGCACTACACAACCATAAGGGGTCCAGACACCCCCAGTGCAGCAGCATGGGTATTCCTCGTTCCCAAAGTGATAGTGCACCATTGAGAGTAGCTTTTGAAAGGGAATGTCTCGAGTTACTTGACTGTAACCCTGTTCCCTGAAAAAGTTGCAACGAGATGCTGCAATTTATTGCCGCACTGAGGATGTCATACCTGAGTGATAAAGCGATACCTAAGGACATCTAATTATAGTCTTCTACGAGCACTCAAGTTACACAAATACTTCACAGCTGGTCAAACAAAGATGTTATCCCAAAGCACTCAAAGCAGCATCTTGTTCCCGCTTTTTCAGGAAACCCGAGACGCTTCCAGTGACAAAGATAAATTCCACTGCCTGTCAAAGACCTTCTGCTTTATTTTTACTAGAGGAATAATACAGTGTAAAATGGTAAACTTGAAATGCTTTTTAAACCATCAGAAACGTTTGGACACTATCTCCAACTAAGACTTTTGTGCCAACTAATGAATAAATAATAATAATAATAATAATGAATTAATAATAATAATTTTTCCAGAACACCTTTTTAATTGGAAACATAACTCTGATTGTATTTGTCTGAAAGAAGAAAGCCATATGTCTTGAGGGTGAGTAAATCATAGGGTAATTTTCATTTTAAAGTGAACTAATCTTTTAATGGGATGTAAATACTGTTTATTATATACTGTCTTCCTGCTCTGTTTCTTACAGCTATGCTCTCATTGGCTGGAATTTGCGTCTACATGGCTTACTCTGCGGCCGCCTTCAAAGAGGCTGTGGAGATCTCTGGCCGCAAAACCCTGGAGGACATAGAGATTTACTTTGGCTGGTCTGTGGTTCTGGCCTCTGTTTCTTTTGTTGGAGAACTTTGTACTGCCATGGCTTTCCTATTTACCTCAGCCAGAGTGAGCCAGCTGACCAGTCAGGAAGAAGAAGAATAATCATCATGTGGCATAACCTGAATTAGGACAGGAGAGACCTGCACCACATGAAGGCACTGAAAATGACATAAACACTAAAAATTAAATCAATGTTTACATTTTTATATTTTTTTTCAATCTTCATTCTTTTAGTAGCTATAAGGTCATAATACAGGTTCAATCTTTGAGGTTTGTGAACCCCTAGGGATTTCCTCCTCTGGAACTTTTTTGATGTTTGTGATAGAAATGACAATTCTAAATACATTTTTATGTAAAACCTATAATAATAATAATAATAATAATAATAAAAATAACAATAACAAAAATACATGTTGAAATGTTAAATATACAATTAAACATGTTTTAAATAAAAATATTTTCTAGTAAATAATTAAGGGGGTTCAGCTGACAAAAATAAAGCTTGGGAATCCTTGATGTAAACATTTGTCGACCTTTGAATGTTTAAAACTTGTATTTGCTTGTTGTAGTTTCTTGTAAGTATTTAAGTGTCCCTGTGGTATTTTTTTCAAATCACAATAAATAATCAGTTTTGTCTCTTGTGTCTATTTTATGTATTTTGAATATCACCAGAGGATTAAAAGTTCACACATTTGATTTATATATATTTTATATCAATAATTTTTTTTTATTTTTCAAGAAAGTTTCTGTGCCAATTTTGCCAACTTATAGCGCAACATACTTGTTGATTTTCATTTAGAGTGCTTATTTAAACCTCAAATGAAAACAGACAGTAATTGCAAATACACACCTCATTAATCAATGCGTTTATATAGTTTTATAATGTTCATACATGACTAAAATCTTGAATCTCTTCAGATCAGGAAGTAGCAAGCAAGATCATTACTGAATTAAATTATGAATATTGCACACATGAAAGCAGATGTTTCACCCGCTCCAGATGGCTGGATCTGTCCGTCACAGATTGTTATAAAAATCATCCTGTAAATGGATGACAGACACAAAGGTTTCTGATAGCATGCTATTATTTTGGAAATTACACTGCAATTTTGCAAAATGAAACAGCCTTGCTGCCTCTGTCTGACTGATTTCCAAAATGACTGATGTAAAAGACCCTGTGATAAGTAATGCTTGCTGTCAGGGCTGGAGGTTTGTTGCTACTGAGGTTTCATCAAATATTTTGATCTCAGTGATCTGAAAGGTGGAAAGTATTGATTTTGGGCTTGTGAGAGATGGATTAGAAATAATAATAAAAAAGAAACAATGCCGATGAATGTAAACAAAATGAAGATAAATGCTTAAATCTCACTTTGCAAATGTTAATGCATCTGTTATATACTGCAACAATGTAACCTTCTATTTAGTTTTGGCTGTTTAAATCATAAGTCTGCGCACAATTCAGAATTGATTTGAGAATGACTCCCAAATTCCAATTAAATTCTTGATTTGAATTGATGTCAAAAACAGGATTTAGAATTACAATTAAAATGAATTAAAGGAAGCAGAATTTAAATTCAAGAAAAAAAAATCAAAGAAATTCATATACATGTCCATCTTGCCATAGGAGCTTCATCTTCACCTGTTGAGAGAATCTTTAGTGTTGCAGGAAAGATCTTCAGAGCAGAACGCTGCAGATGATAAAACATTTGAGAAGCGATTGAGAATTAGATGAATCAGTGTTGATCAGTGAGTTTTGCATTGGAATTAATGATAACTGCATTTACAACAACTTTGTGTTATTTTATTACTTTGAAATTAAAATAACATTCCAATGTTAATTTTAAACATTAACAAAACTAATTAAACAACATTGATGGGGTAATTTATTTAAATTGATCATTATCTGTATTTTAGAACAAAATGTATGCAGGGTTGAGGAGTGATACTGTAAAAAATGAATCATGGGTCTTGTAATTTTCACAAAAAATGACGGTGATCATTAAAAATAGTGTGAATATTTTGATATATTATTATATAAATTGTGGTTCAGTGTTGTAGAAATAAAACCAAAAGATACACTTTCCTAATTTTGTTGAAGGTGCACTTTGCAACTTTCCGTCCACTAGAGGGTGCCTATTCAAAACAAAGGCGTAGTTTGATGACGCAAATTTTGAGCGCAGTATCTTGGGACATGTGGTTTTCACCTCACAGCCGGTGGAAAATAGGACACAGGCAGAAATCATGTTGATGGATGCGGTTATTAAAGGGGGGGTGAAACACTCAGTTTCAGTCAATCTCATGTCAATCTTGAGTACCTGTAGTATTGCATCCTTCATATCTCCGAAAAGTCTTTAGTTTTATCATATTTATAAAAGAAATATAGGCTGTACCGAGTCTTTCCGGAAAAAACCGAGCGCCTGGAGGCGTATCGTGTGGGCGGAGCTAAAGAATGACAAGCGCGCAAAGCGGTGACGTCCTCAAGCGTGGAGAAACCCATCTATCTCAGCTAATACAGATAATGATCCACAATCAAATCTGAGGGAGAAATAAATTGAACAGGAGAAACGGCAACATCAGGACGTCCGTCTCTGTGGTATGTAAGTTACTGTATTTAATGGCCTCTCCACATTTCTGTGTGTTTACTCGCAGTGTATGAGGACATGATTCGGTTTATGGACTATTGTATGCGACTAGACCTTAGAAGTAGCAAGCAAAACGGTTTTGCACGTCAGAATACTGTAACGTTATACAGAGAACAACAATGGAGTAACCGTTACCGCATTTGAATGACGAAGCACGCGATCGTGTCGTTTACTGATGTTTACTCATGCGTCCGTAGCCAAAAGCACAGACATTTGAAGCAGTTTAAGTTAACTCACCGGCTGCTTCCAAAGCAGGACCGAAGCTTTATCGCTGGGACTGCTCCGTCAAAAACACACTTCTTTGGTATGATTTGGTAAAGTCCTGACAGCAGTGGCGTGTAAATCCATTTTGAGACGCAACTGAAACGATGTTGTGAAGCTTCCCGTCATTTCTGCGTTCAAATCAGTTCAAATGCAGCGCTGCCTTCCCAGAATGCTGTGCGGAAGCGTTGAAGTCGCTCGACGTCACCCATAGGAATAAAGTGGAGCGCGGCGCCACATAAGTGTTCACGGACGACTGGATCTGCACCTGAGAGACTGTTTACAGCGTGCTCTAGTCACGCGCGCGCGCGCGCACCCTACCGGGAGAAGAGCCCGTACAGCCCATACAAGGACCTTCCGCTCTTATTAACGTCAAGTAGACCCATACTCGAAAAAAACTCGCCGAAACTTGTGAGAAACCGGAAGGAGTATTTTTGACACAGAAATACTCCATCAAACGTCCAACATTAGTTTTTGAAACTTTGTCTATGTTTAGGATGGGAATCCAAGTCTTTAACAGTGTAAAAAGCTCAGTATGCATGAAACAGCATTTCACCCCCCCCTTTAACGTTACTGTAGTATGAAGCAGAGCAGGACCGAGTGTTGTGGAGCTGACTCCGCTGGAGCGATTGTTACACAAACACACACCTCGCGAGCAGCGGGACTTTTATTATGCGGTGACGGGACATGGTCGCCGGGCACCCACACTATTTCCGCTTTTCTGGTCGTGAGTATGAGGTAACCGCTCTGTTTATCATATTAGATGCATTTAAGTGTGTTTAAAATGATGTTATGACGTTACCCTTTTTGCATTCGCTCGGCGGCAGCTGTGACACTTGCAGCACACTGCTAAGAGTAAAGCACTTCTTTCAAATAAAACCGGAAACTGAAGGTAACAGATATGATGCAATTGACAGGGGATTCCGTCAAACGCTATGCTGACTCGTCCCGGCTACTTGGTTAAAAAAGCAATTTTAGAATTAGCTCAATTGTGCTATTTTATTTAGAGACACTATTGTTAGTTCCCAGCATAGTTTGCACATGAAAATGGAGATTACTATTGAGATGAAGTGTTGTTTAATGTGTTTTGACTGAAGGGAAGCATCTGTTAATGTATAATGTTCATTTATGTTTGACATTTGAAAGAATTTCTGTTATGTTGAAGTTTTGACCGTTACCATTGTGCAGAAGAGTAGAGCTTATGGTTAGGTTGTGATGTGAATAACTTATTATTATTATTATTATTATGAAGAATGTTGCTTTATTCAATGAGCAATAACTTTGCTAATGCTTGTGCAATAACAAGTTTGTTTCTACTTGTGTCTCCATCACAGACTATTAATTGAATAACAACTGAAAGTCAAATATAAACAGCTCATTTCCATTTACTCTTTTATATATATATATATATATATATATATATATATATATATATATATATATATATATATATATATATATATATATATATATATATACTTAAATTAAAAAAGCACATTCCACTAATAAGAATTAATTCATCATAAAAACTACTGAAATATTATGTGTAATATTGTTAACATCATTTTTACTGTGTAATATTTTACAGTGTAGATGCGTGTAATGAAATTGTGTTATTAAATTACTGAGGTAAAATGTGTAATTCAATTAGTTACTAACCATATTAAAAAGAAACTGCGTTGCATTGATAAAGTAATCCAAAGTACATTTATAATGGGTAACTTATAACAGTAAGCAATTACATTTCCAAAGTAACCTTCCTAACACTGAATGCATGTGAGATTCAACACATTCTTTCTGCTGTGTGACTGTGGAATTTCTTTGAATTGTCATGAATTTAATTCCACTTCCTGTCATTCTAATTCCAATTCCACTTCCTGTGAGGCGGAGTCAAAACAATTCAAATTGCAATTCATGAATTGAATCGAGGCCAATTCTGAAGTTCTGAATTTTGCACAAGCCTGGTGTTCAACAGAATGAAAGGGCAAGTCCTTTTATGGACACAACATCAGGATCTGATTTTATAATAGCCTATTTTTTGTATTATGATTGATTACTATCATATCATACTATGTGTGTGTGTGTGTGTGTGTATGTGTGTGTGTGTGTGTGTGTGTGTGTGTGTAAAACATCCTTTTGCCTAGAAGAGTATCTTGGGTTCTGAACTTGTAAGCCTACTTTAAAGAGTTTCAATAAATGTCATGACAGGAAAAAAACGACAGCAACAAACACGATCACATAGGATACAACAGAAAAATATCATATCATGCACTGCTTTGAGGACAATCCAATGAGCAGAAATGTCAGGTCAAGCATGAAATGTAGGCCTAATGCTATATGCTGCTCCGAGTCAAGAAGCTTCCTTGTGAATATTTTAAGGGCTTGCTTTCTGAGGATGACCTTGAACTCATCTCCTCTCCTGTGGACTCATTCAACCTTGACTACTGCAAGACGCTTTGATTGTATTCTTAGAACTGGTTAGAAGCTATGGTTAGAAGCGGCACATTGTTTTTCTTTTCTTTTTTCTAAGGCCTTCTACATTATGCAATCTTTGCTTCCCTCTGCTGGTGGACAGAAGTAGTGTCTTTTGAACCTTTTTCCTGACGGTTCCTGTCAAAAGTCTGGAAACATTACCTTTTTTATGTTTTTGAAAGAAGCTTCTTATGCTCACCAAGGCTGCATGCATTTAGTTAATCAGAGGGAGAAATTAATATTTAAGAATGCATTAAATTGATAAAAAGTGACAGTAAAGAAATATATAATAAATACATTTAATAGATGCAAATAAATGTTTTTCATTCAACACTCTATTCATCAAAGGATCAAAAAAAAGTATGACTGTTTCCACAAAAATATTAAGCAGCACAACCAACTATTTTTTAACATTATTAGAAAGTAATAAGTAAATTATATATATATATATATATATATATATATATATATATATATATATATATATATATATATATATATATATATATATATATAAGGGCTGTCAAACGATCATTATTTTTAATCGCGATTAATTGCATGATTGTCATAAGTTAAAATTCCCGTTCTTCGCGATTCCATCTTTCAAACTTTAGTTAGTGTGTAATGTTGCTGTTAGAGCATAAATAATACCTGTAAAATTATAAAGCTCAAAGTTCAATGCCAAGCGAGATATTTTATTGAACAGAAATTCCCTTTAAAAGCCTACAGCGAACGGCCGGTGTCATGACAAATCCTGTCCGCCTGTGAAATCGTGTCCGCTGGTAGCGGTTTTAAATGCCTAATCAAAAGTTGTTATACATGGTTCTGGACAAGCAATTGTTTAAAAATAAACTATGAATTCATTGCCATACTAAGTACACACATACACACGCAAAACATTTATTTGAAATATGTAATTGATTTGCTATAGTGGGAGCAAAAACATGTACCAATACAAAATCATGACTACCTATAATGTAAATAATAAAGAATAAAAAAAAAACAGCAATATACAGAACAGGTGCACAAAATAAATAGATTATATACGAGATATGCTTGTATATATCTTATATACTTATATAAGCACTTATAGCTTCGGTTATATATATGAAACATATGCTTTGTAAGACATTAAAGACTATTTTAACACAATTTAAACAGCAAAAATCAAAACGCGATTTTGTAAGAATTGTAATCAGGCTCTCAGAGCGGACAGAATTTGTCATGACACCGGTTTGGACCATAGACCGCAAAAAAATATGGACGACTCGACATCATCCGTTTCCGCTTGGCAGATTTGAAGCTTTCAGGCGGCCTGCACGGCGCGGACATCTTGGGACTGAGTCTGCGCAGTAGCGCTTTCGGGACCGGAGTTGCGCAGTAGAGCGTAGGAAGTAGAGCAGGAAGTACAGCTGCGATATCAAAAGCCCGCCCACACTCTCGCAGATGCAGAACAATTAATTATGTCGGTGTGAAATAAACAGTTATGGAAATGTAGAAATTAAAGCTAAAGCTCCAATCTGCTCCCAAAATTTTTGAAAAAAGTCCGTTAGTGCCTCAGTGACAACTTCACTCAGAGAAGCCGTCAGTCTCAGCTGTCAATCATGACGTCACACACCCCGTTTTTATAGCATCAAATAACTAACTAAAACTAAACTTATTTTAAAAACGAACACCTGAAATGAAATCATCGTGATGATAACTGCCTTCAGTGACATAAACTAACTTTGGGGGAAAAATATTTGAAGTGTAATTTTATTATTTAGTTTGCCTCGCGTCCATTAGAAAACACAGAGGGGCGGCTATACTGGGACCGGTCACCGGGGGGCGATGGAGGCGCGAAAGCTTCAGTAAATGAGAGGGAGACTGCAGGCTTGGTTTGGACTACACCCCTGCACTTCCTTGCATGAATGACGTCACTAGAACACCCCACGCGAATGACGCGATTCGCGCGAGTGCTGCGTTCACACCGCACACGAATGACCACTGATGTAGAAACCCTGGAGTATATTCGAATGATTGTGCTTTCCCCTCCTCATATCCCCCTGAGACAAGAGATTTATGCATTTTATTTCTGGAAAAACTCCTCCCATGATGCAAATATCGTCAATTTGCGCCATCGGATGAATTGTTGGCTAGAGGCTAAAGACTACAGCCAGCAGAGGGAGCCATTTCCGCATGTTTTCAACTCGCGCGTGAGGGATGGGAGATCACACTCTCAGCACTCAGCTGCAGCCTCAGGTATTCATGTTTAAACGGTGCGGCCACCACAGCAAAGTAAGTCTTTCAACTTCTCAAACTAATTACTATGAAAGTTAAGCTTTCAAAGGCATGAATTGAAAATGCAGAAGACTGAACATGCGCTGTGAATCTATACTGCGAGTGCCATCGCGTTTACCTCAGCTCTCATCACAAGCTCATCCATGACTGTCAATGTGACTCCTGCAGCGTTTTGGGCTGTGAGACTCCCTCAGTGGCTAAATCACATATTGAATACACACGTTCAGTTTTTAATTGTAGTGTCTGTTCTCTAACTGAACTGATTTTATTAAGATGATCGCGGTCACGGTGGGAAAGTGGTCAGTGATTCATTAATCTAGTAGCGGTGGCTTTGGGAGTGGCCTCGTAGGGCAGCAAAGCATTCTGGGAATTGTTGTCTTTCATCTCCATGAGACAAAATTTAAAAAATTTGTCTTAGTCTAGAAGCAACAAATTAAAAAATAATTTCACATTTCTACTACATTAATGACCCAGTTTAAATACAGATTCATCTTCCCAGCGCTGAAGTCCTCCTTTAACTAATGACCATTATCCTAAAGTGTAACAAAAAAGTAATGAATTACTAGCTACTAATTAAATCTTCAACAATGTAATAATAAGATTACTTTAGTCTCCTAATTACCTTCTAAATTCCATATCAACTTCAACCAACTGAACAATACAAGGGTAGACATGAATCTTCTCTTTTGATTCTTTCAAAGAAATAAAATATAATTGCATAAATTATTCTTGAACTGACCAAAGGGAGGTTACATTTAAAAAATAACATTATACGTTACATCCACCACTGATTCATTTAACATTATTCTATACAGTGTTTATTGCACATCATAAGAAACTATGCATTACACCCAACACTGACAAACTGATTTTTTGACCATCACTGTTGTAATGTATTGTGAAGCCAGAATGTTCCCAGGCAGGAGATTTATATGATGCAGGCACCGGCTCTATCAGTGGATTGTCTCCTTCGCTTGCCATGCTGAACTGCAACACACACACATACACGTGTGTGTGTGTGTGTGTGTGTGCGTGTGCGTGTGTGTTTAAAATAAACAATGCACCTAAAAAAAACTTTTGTTTGTTCTTTAGCTCTCCATGACTGTGAGGATGAATATGGATACTGCTCATAAAACATTCACTACTAGGCTTATGAGATATAAGCAGTTTAGATTGGAATGATCTCAAGCTGAGCTATACCCATTAATACACACAGTAGATTCCATCACAGTGCTACAAAAACCACAATGAAATTACCTGTCAGAATAGATAATGCTTTACAATGAGAGTGATACATATGACAATTTATCTGTCCAATAAAATAGCTTACTCACCTGTTGAGTAATAAAAACACCATCTCTGCATCAGTTTTACAGCATTTCAAATCCCACAGTTCACACCATCTCCGAAAATACAAGCCAATGTTGATTCTTGTTTTATTACAAGCTCTGTTGCATTCTCTTTTTGCAAGCAGGAGCTCCTCTGTTCAGCATTATATTTGTCGGTGATTCTTCTGAGTTTCATGCGTGCAAACTTGTCGCTTTTCGGCGACAATCGCCGTTTTCTTGGTCAATTGGGTCATTTACGTGAATCGCGTAGAACTGAAGAGTTTTTTTTTTGTGTGTGGTTCACAAAAAAGTTTCTACAGTTCTGACTAGACATGCAAAACACTATTGGATAATTCTTATAACTGACATTTCTCTGGGCCAATCGGAATCTTAGCTCACTTTCGTCAGAATCTTGAAGCACACAGCGTCAACTGAGCTCGCCATTGAATGAGATGCCTGGTTATCGAGATACCACGCGAGTCTGACGGATGGAAGGAAGCAAGCTTAGTGTTCAATTCAAGCATGGGCGTAGATTACGGGACGTGTCCCCTGCACTTTTAATAAAGTGTACTTTCATCCTCCGCACGTTTACTGGGTCTCCCCGATCCTAGTCGACCCGCTCCGGATATTAACCGGCGTTAACAGTTACCTGCGCGAGGGCGGGCAAGTTAACAGGGACGCTAAAGAGAGCTTTCTCTACCTCGATTGCGCGCTTCTTGAGGTCACAATCAATACATGAATACATGATAAATACATCAAGATTTAAATTCAGAGACAAAAAATAATCTATGCATGACCTGTCATTTCATTCGTATCTAAATATGAGGAGGGCGCTCTCACATAAAGTCCAAAAGCGGATTCGTAGAAACTTTGTCACGCTGGAGCTGCAGCTGAAGGAAAACAATAGTTATGAGTGATGAAACGTGACGACGACAATCAGAAGATGGCGACAATATATGCTTTATGTGTGTTTTTCAAGCCATCTCAATGTAGGCTATTTATTGACTATAAAGTATATATATCATATATAGTCTATGATATATATATATATATATATATATATATATATATATATATATATATATATATATATACACCCCCCCCCCCCCCCCCCGGAGGTCTGGAGTTTCAAGATTTAGCTGCTTCATGTACACCTTTCTTGCTCGTTGGACTGCAGAACAATCCCACCACAACCACTAACCTTCACTATAACCATAAGCTATTAACGAAAGCTCAGTCCAAAATCTTAACGAATGCTCAGTCCAAAACTGTACCTTAAACTTGCTCCACCCCAACACCCATCTGAGACTTCTGGCCTTGTACAGCTGTCCTCACATTGTTGTGACATATTGCTCAGCGGTCTGCAGTTATTATTGGCTTGTTGTGACAACTAACCTATGTCACTCCCACACCAAGCTTCTCTCTATTTACGGATATTAGGAGATGCACAATTTCCCCCCAAAACACCCCCTCAGGTCTTAAATATAAACCTTTAATTCAAGGTTTACTCTCTAAAAAAGTCCCCATTATCATCTTTGATCACCAAAATTACATATTTTATCTTTTTTTTTTCTATGAAAAAAACCCCCCTTCATGCCTTAAACTACTTTGACTGAAAGCCTACACCCTTAAATCACTTAGTATATATGGGCCATGAATATGAAAATTAGCCTATAGGTCCACTCACTTTAATCGATTCTTCCTGTTATATATAAATATACAGTATTTCAATGTGCTTTTTACACCAAGTTGAACAAATGCCTCTTGAAATAAGCATCCAGAGGGTGATTTCAAAATCCGGAAATTTTAATGGATAGTAAAAGAAATAAACTGATAATGAAAACTCAGAGGAACTTAGAACACTGTAGTTATTTAATCCAACCTAAGCCGATGCTCTTAAACATGCGCGATTATTTCACCAAACGTGTCTAAATAGTCACTGTGATGTTGCAGTGTGTGTGTGAGAATAAGCATTATTTTTATTTATATTAAATCTTTTAGTCATTATTTTGTGTTATTTGTCATTTCACATTTATGCCAAAATGCTGTGAATGTGTTACTGTTTAAGATAAATCAAACATTTAACATCATTACATTTCCAAAGTTACCTGCACATCCATTTACTCTTTTTTAATATGGCTCTCTTGAAAATTAAGCATGGTTTTACTACACACACACAAAAAACTCACTATTAATCAGAAGACGAGCACTGGACTGCGGCAGGTTAGTTGGGAAATACATTTATTTATTATTCAAACGGTAATTACTATGTTTAGCCTTTTCCTTGACTACATTATAAAACAGCTAATAATGTGTTGCTATGTTACACAAACCATGTTTTCTATCACCATCTTAGAGTCCGACAACTGCCTTAGAAATGAAGGACATATAGTTCATCATAACATACATCATATATATACACTAGAACAAAATTACAAACACAACACTTGTTTAAAACCAGTCAAAAAACAGGTCAGTATTTGGTGTGACCACCATTTGTGTCACGCAGAGCAACACATCTGTCATAAACACTCACCTAAAGTTGTATCACTGTACGTCCGACTGATTGCACCTTATCTATGCATCATTTTTAAAATTATTTTAACTTTGGTTATTATCATTTTATTATTTTTAATTCTCTTTACATTGTATTCTTTTTCTTATGCATTTTTTATCCCTATTTTAATTCCTTTATATGTAAAACACTTTGAATTGCCATTGTGTATGAAATGTGCTATATAAATAAACTTGCCTTGCCTTGCCTATTAGGATTATTAGGAACACATGTTAAATTTCTCATTCATGCAATTATCTAATCAACCAATCACATTCAATGCATTTAGGGGTGTGGTCCTGGTCAAGACAATCTCCTGAACTCCAAACTGAATGTCAGAATGGGAAAGAAAGGAGATTTAAGCAATTTTGAGCGTGGCATGGTTGTTGGTGTCAGGCGTGCCGGTCTGAGTATTTCACAATCTGCTCAGTTACTGGGATTTTCACGCACAACCATTTCTAGGGTTTACAAAGAATGGTGTGAAAAGGAAAAAAAATCCAGTATGCGGCAGTCCTGTGGCCGAAAATGCCTTGTTGATACTAGAGGTCAGAGAAGAATGGGCCGACTGATTGAAGCTGATAGAAGAGCGACTTTGACTGAAATAACCACTCGTTACAACCGAGGTATGCAGCAAAGCATTTGTGAAGCCACGCACAACCTTGAGGCGGATGGGCTAAAACAGCAGAAGACCCCACCGAGTACCACTACTATCTCCACTACAAATAGGAAAAAGAGGCTACAATTTGCACGAGCTCACCAAAATTGGACAGTTGAGAATGGAAAAAAGTTTTTTCTGGTCTGATGAGTCTCAATTTCTGTTGAGACATTCAGATGGAAGAGTCAGAATTTGGCATAAACAGAATGAGAACATGGATCCATTATGCCTTGTTACCACTGTACAGGCTGGTGGTGGTGGTGTAATGGTGTGGGGGATTTTTTTTTTTGGCACACTTTAGGCCCCTTAGTGCCAATTGGGCATCGTTTAAATGCCACGCCCTACCTGAGCATTGTTTCTCACCATGTCCATCCCTTTATGACCACCATGTACCCATCCTCTGATGGCTACTTCCAGCAGAATAATGCACCATGTCACAAAGCTCTAATCATTTCAAATTGGTTTCTTGAACATGACAATGAGTTCACTGTACTAAAATGGCCCCCACAGTCACCCGATCTCAACCCAATAGAGCATCTTTGGATGTGGTGAAACGGGAGCTTCGTGCCCTGGATGTGCATCCCACAAATCTCCATCAACTGTAAGATGCTATCCTATCAATATGGGCCAACAATTCTAAAGAATGCTTTCAGCACCTTGTTGAATCAATGCCACGTAGAATTAAGGCAGTTCTGAAGGTGAAAGGGGGTCAAACACGTATTAGTATTAGTTTGGTGTTCCTAATAATCCTCTAGGTGAGTGTACGTTGATCCAGAGCTTCCCAAACATGCTCAATGGGTGAGTATGCTGGCCATGCAAGAACTGGGATGTTTTCAGCTTCCAGGAATTGTCCCTTGTTACATGGGGCCATGCATTATCATGCTGCAACATGAGGTGATGGTCGTGGATGAATGGCACAGCAATGGGTCTCAGGATCTCGTCACCGTATCTCTGTGCATTCAAAATGCCATCAATAAAATCTGCCGCTCGATCCACAACACTGACATCAGCAAACCACTCACCCGCACGACACCGTACACGCTGTCTGCCATCTGCCCTTTACAGTGAAAACCGGGATTCATCGTTGAAGAGAACACCTCTCCAAAGTGCCAGAGCCATTGAATGTGAGCATTTGCCCACTCCGGTTTGTTACAACGATGAACTGCAGTCAGGTCGAGACCCC
Source organism: Pseudorasbora parva (assembly GCF_024679245.1). Lineage (NCBI taxonomy): Eukaryota > Metazoa > Chordata > Actinopteri > Cypriniformes > Gobionidae > Pseudorasbora > Pseudorasbora parva. The sequence continues at coordinate 29,192,591 of NC_090173.1, forward strand.
GATGAGGAGGACTAGTATGCAGATGAGCTTCCCTGAGACTGTTTCTGACAGTTTGTACATACATTATTTGGTTATGGAAACGATTGTTGCGCAGCTGTCCAGATGGCTGGTCTCAGACGATCTTGGAGGTTAAGATGCTGGATGTGGAGGTCCTGTGCTGGTGTGGTTACACATGGTCTTGTGAGGCCAGTTGGATGACAAATTCTCTGAAATGCCTTTGGAGACGGCTTATGGTAGAGATATTAACATTAAATTCATGGGCAACAGCTCTGGTGGACATCCAATTGTATGGTCCCTCAAAACGTGACACGCCAAAACATGTGACACGCCATGTTTATTGAGGCCAACATAGGGCACATCTGTGCAATTATCATGCTGTCTAATCAGCATCTTGATATGCCACACCTGTGAGGTGGATGGATTATCTAGGCAAAGGAGAAGTGCTCACTAACAAAGATTTAGACAGATTTGTGAACAATATTTGAGACAAAATGGGCCTTTTGTGAACATAGAAAACGTCTTACACCTTTGAGTTCAGCTCATGAAAAATGGAGGCAAAAACAAATGTGTTGCATTTATAATTTTGTTCAGTGTAACACTCACTATATTGCTAAATGCACCCAATTGTTTTTTAGACTCCCTTGCTTCAAAGCGGAAGTTAATTATATGCTAAAGCCCGCCCGCATTCCCCCTTTGGCGTGGTTGGTTCTTTGGTTCACTGCAGGTTTAAGGAGAGCATATGAAGCGATGGTGTTGACTTATCACAATTTATTATTTGAGGGATGAATGAATAAACGAATGAATGAATGAAATCAGCAATGGAAAAGGGCACAAAGGTTTTGACTTACACATACATTTTTTAATTAATTATTGGAGTATAATTATAGGACAATACCCGCAACATCAGTTTGCTCTTGAAATCATAACACTGCTTTCCACACTGAGGTCCACCTGGTGGCGGCTCCAGATTGTGTGCAACCAGCCGAACACAACACCGCACCGCGTGCATCACATCAGCCTTTCTCTGTTGTCTCTTCTCACTGCGGCAGGCCCACTCACCTCACAGTAAAACTCCGACTGTGGCTGCGTCTAAAGCAGCCTTAAGACAGTCGCTGTGAGAGATGATTATTTACCACGCTGCAGGAGCACAACCTCCAGCGGCCAAGCTGCTTTGTCGTTAAAATATATAAAACGTACGCGGGGTCAGCGCGCGAGGACCAGAAGCAGCCGTACTACACAGTGGCATCAATTACTGCGAGCAGTTTGCAAATAAACAAAGCTGCTGCCTCTCATAAATTCTGTGCGTAATTACGCACTGCAGATGCATGCGGGGAGGCGATGCGATGCAGGCAGACGTTATTTATCCCATGAAGTCGCTGGTGCTGCAGACAAGATGGAGCTGATCAAATATTAAAGAGCAGCATATGGAGGTGCTGGGTGTGAGGAGGCCAACAGCAAGGTAGAGAGAGAGCGAGAGAGAGAGAGAGAGAGAGAGAGAGAGAGAGAGAGAGAGAGAGAGAGAGAGAGAGAGAGAGAGAGAGAGGAGTGGGTGTGCGTGAGATGGAGAGATGGAGGGAAAGAGTGCGAGCGAGGGAGTTAATGAGGTAGAGAGGAGGAGGAAAAAAGAGGCTATATCGCTTGCCATGTCAGACCTCAGTCGACCTAGATGTCAACGGTATGGAGATGGGGCTTGTGAAGTACACTATTTGGGCAAAGGAGTCTGGAACTGATGGGATTGAGGCTTGAGAGCAGGAGGAGGAGGGAGCGGTCCTTATTCCCCTCATCTATTGTCATTACAAATCATTACTTCTGTGTTTATGCTACTATGGCACTTCTGGTTATGACATTGCTACATCTACACACCGCGTTGATTTTCCATTGTGTTTCTATATAAACGAGCTAAATTGTTTAACTTTTTTTTGTCTGAAACCACGATTTAAAAATAAAAATAAAAGAGTAAAAGTAGGCTAAAAACAAACGCTAAAGAAACGCGTCGTTATTTGTATGTTTTATGCCACTACCCTGCGCTATACGTTTAATATATTGAATATTCTCTCAGCACGTGCAGTTTTTAGCAGTCATTATCTTTATGACCGGCAGGTGGAGGAAGAACATTGAGAATGAACGTGTAGAACGTTTGCAACTCTAATCTGGGCTATGTGGATCAAGAGTGAAAGAGGTCGATGAGAAAATCTAGTAAAACAAAAATAAATTGCAATAGTGGTAATAAACTATTTCCGTCCAACCGACCCCACTACACTGTATAGATAATAAAACCAATCAGCGTTTCATCTCACACAGGTAATATTTCATGTGAGCATTTATGGAATGCATTGAGCCATTGAATTGTGCATAGCATGCGTTCCTGTAAAAACATAAGAATGATATTCTATTGTGCTGCTAAAAGCATCCTGAGTGATGCACATGAAACTAAAGGCTGCATTTTTTTTTTTAAAGAGAGACACAAAGGAAAATGTAATAATAAAATGGAAATGTCTTGCTTCTGTAAAGAAATATAAGAAGGAGGGTGCAGTTGGTAAGAGGATGGAAGGGAAAAATATGACTCAATAAAAACAGTATTTTCTTGAATGTCTGCATATTATCAGACCATGATAATCAGATTTTCCATGCTCATGTATTCCATGCATTGCACAATGGAATCACTGCTCACATTCTGAACTGCACAAATCAGATGCAAATCTCATGCATGAGATTTTATTAGACATGTGAGGACCATGATTTGTAACTAAATGTGCCAAAACAAATAAGCAACGGCACACTGCATGGGATTTCACGGTGGTCTCGAGGGTTGTGTTCTAAAAATTAGTCCACAAAAAGGACTTGGCATGCCAATCCATAATTGACAACAATGTTTTAACCAAACCAACCCAGTGGCCTTGGGATAATGTGAACAGATTTTCTTGAACTCTACAAACAATAGAAGTGACAACAGAAACAAAACAATGTATTTTTTGTTGTGTGTGTGTGTGTATATATATATATATATATATATATATATATATATATATATATATATATATATATATATATATATATATATATATATATATATATACACACACACAACAAAAAATACATTGTTTTGTTTATATATATATATATATATATATATATATATATATATATATATATATATATAAATGCTGAAATCAAACTATAAATGTGAGTATTAAACTTTAAATGAAATACCTGTAATACCTATAATGGATCATAGTAATGCCAATGAAATATAATTCAATGAAAATTATATGTCTAGATGAATAAAGTCCACAACTATAACATTTTCATTTTCTTTTTTTTTTTTGACAAGTATACTGAAAAATGTCATCTAGACATTAAGGGATAATATTGCAGCATTAATGTAATTTTATTATAATAACACCATCCATAACAGCCAACGCTACTTGACATATTAGAAGCCACATCACTTCCATCAGCTCCTAAGGCACTGTTACATAACCTTCGTGTAATGGTGATGGTTCATAAGGCTTGTAGATATATGTAAATATTATTCTCTATACGCACACCACAGAAACAGACATGACTAAAAATATGATTCTTTAGATGAAGGTTCATTCTTACAATCAGAGGCCCTGTAGTATACTGAGTCATTCTTCGCACTGCTTGTGTTTACAGTAAGAGCAGTTCCCATGTGTGCACACTTGGCCTACAATTAACATCACAAACTGAGCATACAAACAGTTTGAATAAAAAAATGGCTCCATAACACTTTTGTTTTTGCTAATGCAATTATATCCATTTGCCTTTCCTAGTGCAGCTTTACACTGCAGATGTTCAGAATGTCTATAGGCTCTTTTTGGAGAAGACACGAGTCACGACTCTATTTGGTGTTTCAGCTAATCCTTTATCACTACAGCTTTATAAAGATAAACTTGTTTCCGCCACCACAGGCATTTGTCAATTTAATAACTGATATTATGGTTTTGAACTAATGCCATTTTCTGTTTCCCAATATGGATACGTTAAATCATTTGATGCAAAGAGAATAGATATTTCTTCATCACAGCTCAGGCACTCTGCGAAAACAATAAGACGGGAGTCCCAATGCAATTATCATAACCATGGGCTACATAACAGTTAAGAAAAAACACATTAACTTAACTAATATCTCATTTATTTTATATAAACAACAGCAGTCATTTAAATGATAGTCATTTCAATATATAAAAACAGACATTTCATTATATATATTAAACTGACGTATTCAAATAAATGCCCACACTTTTAATAAAGTATAAGGATTAGGGTTATTATTATTATTATTATTATTATTATTATTATTATTATTATTATTATTATTATTATTATTATTATACATTTAGCATGAGTGCATTTAACTAATTAAAAATTTGACATTACATTGCTATAAAAAAACATTAAAAAATGTTCATTTGAACTTTCTATTCATCACAGAATGTATAACTTCTTACAGCACTGATGATAAGAAATATTTCCTGAGCACTAAATCAGCCTTTTAGAATGATTTCTGAAGGATCATGTGACACTGAAGACTGCTGAGAATTCTGCTTTTCAATTAAATCGTATTTAATGTTTCACAATATTACTGTTTATACTTAGCCTAGAAGTCTAGAAGCGGCAGCAAATCTAATCTGCCGCGAGTGTCGTCTAGCATATCTCAATATACTTCTGAGCTGTAATAAGCAAAGTCTGGTCAGGCCAATCACATCGTGTATAGAGTCAGTGGGCGGGGCTTAACATAATGATGGCCGAGTTGCGCTTGCGTGCTTCTAGTAAACACAGAAACTGGTGAACGGCGGTCTTTCGAATCAGCTTTGACCGCGACTCTGGAAGACTTGGAGTTAAGCTTTTCTCTGAGAAAAGAACAAAGAATGGCACTGAAGTCATTCTTAAAAAGGGAAGATGTGTTCGGAGTTTTGCCGACCGGATACGGCGAATGTTTAATATGTCTATGAGCTCCGCTTCACATTGAGATTTATCTCGAAAACATACCCCAAACATTCGCATGGTAGTGTACAAGTCATCAAGCCCCAAAACTATAAAGTGTTTGATAAAGTCGAGGGACATAAACAAATATTATCAAGGGAAGTAAATAGCTACCACCTCGTGACTAGACCACTATATTAACCAATCAGAACTAAGATTATCTTTTTTATGAGTGCATTCAAATGGCAGAAGAAAGCTAAAAGATCCAGTGTGCCTCAGCAGTTGAACTGTGTTTGATGTCTTCACACCGAGTGATGCGCATTATTGTTTGCATATTTCACACTCACATCAGCTCTTTTTTGCAGAGTGGTGACTTCATCTCCGGCACAAGAACCTCAGGAATGCTGACAAACTCCCCTGCATGTTACCTCCAAGAATATATATATATATATATATATATATATATATATATATATATATATATATATATATATATATATATATATATATATATATATATTTTTTTTTTTTTTTTTTACAGTTTATGGTTACCTCACGTGAAAAGCACAACATTCCGAAAGCCCCAGTAAAACTAGAGTCTAGCGCACACAAAATCTTTGGCCTTTTGAAATTGAAAACGGCAGGTCGCTTCACGCCGCTGGTGAATTCCACAGGGCTCCAGATGAATGAAAACAACACCCAGGCATTTCAACATAGCTCTCATTTGCATTACGGGCCTGATGAGTCATTTGGAGACTGTGGAAAAAGACAGGGCTGCGGGAGGAAGAGGAGGAGGAGGGCGTAGAGCTTCCCTCAGCGGCGTGCAGTCGTAGCGCTTGCAACGACGCAAGGGTTCCCCTGCAGCGGTGTTTAGAGGCCTGGTGCCTAACCTCTGATGAAATGTCTATTATCAGAGACTCTGCGGGAGAAAGTGGAGCAGAACAGATATGATGGAGAGGCGATTAGCTTCTGCCCTGCTGCCTCCTGCTTCCCTCCAGCTCACTCAGTCATTCATTCATAATGTGCACCTCCTGTATCAGTCCGTGTCACGAGCGCAGAGAAAGTTTGCATGAAATCCAGCCGACTGGTGACAATTTAAGTGCGAGTGTCTGATAAAGCCCACACAGGCAAGAGGTTGCTAGGTGCACTGCACAAATCTTAGCTATGGCAGTAACTCGTGCCGGTCGCCTCCATGACGAATGGCTCCAGAGGCGCATTGTAAACTGCATTAGGATGACAGTTTTTGTAATTATGAACGTCATGACGTATGGCCTTTTCCTCCGGGAGCTCAGTCCTGCTGTCTCTCTAATGAACATATATAGCCACATTTAAAATCCATACCTGTATAACATTTAAAAACACTGGCCGGGATTCACACGAAGTCTTAATGCCTGTTTATACCAGAGTGATAGCGTTCACGCCAATGTACGATAATGTTCTGTCTATTACAAGTGGATGCTGCATTTATGTCGCTCTTTAATGGATTCTGATTGGCTGTCAATGTTTTTATCGTTTCACAGCTGGAAAGAATAGTTCTGAATGCTGTTCTGTTATTGTCATCATAGCTGTGGTGTGCACTGTAAACAATTATTTATAAAATAAGTTACCTGGTTGCCTTAAAATGTTCAGTTTATTGAACTTGAGTTAAAAAATGAACATTTTTGAGAATCTTAAACCTTTATTCAAATATTATTAAAAGATTTTGTAAGCATATTGGGTAATTGTGTGTGTTTTGTGATGACACAGTGAAACTGAAATATTTATCACATTTTTTATATGGTTTAGATAAATAATATTTTGAGTTTCTATTTATTAAACAAATTTCCTTCATTGTATGGAATTTTTAATTTCAATAAACTCAAAATATTAAAGGTCCCATTCTTCGCATTCTTTTCGAAGCTTTGATTATGTTTACAGTGTGCAATATAACATGTTCATGTTTCGCATGTAAAAAAAACACAGTATTTTTCACACAATTTACTTATCTGTACAGCGCTGTTTCCTCTGTCCTAAAAACGGCCTGAAGATTTCCTTGTTCTATGAAGTCCCTACTTCAGAAACACGTAACAAGTTCTGATTAGGCCAGCGCTTCCCGTGATGTGATTGGACAGCAGCTTAGTGCACTTTGCCCGGAAAGGTCCCGCCTCTTATCATAACGTGTAGATACGCGCGCTCAATGTTATTGCAAAATGTCTATATTGCCTTATCAATTTGAGCCGGAATCAGACCCAGAGAATATCGAAGAGGATCGATTACAACCTGCTCAGGAAAGACTTTTGCTGGATGTTTCAGAATGGTAAGCTGTCTATTCAGTAGTTTAAACTGATCATTACAAACACCAACAATCGATGGTGTCTGAATGAATTACTACACTTTTATATGCTAAGTTTTTTCGGATTAGTTTCAATTACCATCTAACGTTAGTTAACAAAGCTAAACAGCGTTGCACTTTGTGTCATGAGTTACATAAACTGTTAAATGGACCGACTTAAATAATAAAATACACTTACCGGTTGTGGTCCATATAAACAACGCCTTCTCCAGACAAAGAGGGAACTGCGTCATCTTTCAAGAATAATCTTTCTGCGAATCCGGCATTAAGCTGATTGAGATTGAGGAAGCAGTCCTCAGCAAAATGTGCTGCACATAGTTTTACATTGTGATTATAATTTTCCGGAACTGAGTTAACCATAAACTGTAGCCATTGATCTCTACGTACAGCGTCCGTGGGAAGGCCAAACAAAGGTGATTTGACTCCAGGATGAAAATAACAGCGTTTCAATGGCATAGCGACAAACACACTCTACAAAAACAAGCTTCTCTCGACATACGAGAGCAAAAGGACAACGCCCCCGAATTTGCGTGTTCTTGTGGGCGGAGGGTTCGTCAACAAAGGTTTTAGTTGTGTCATTAAAGCAGGAAGTGCAGGGGTGTATTCCAAACTGGCCGTTCACTGTAGGCTTTGAAAGGGAACTTCTGTTAAATAAAATATCTCGCTTGGCATTGAACTTTGAGCTTTATAATTTTACAGGTATTATTTATGCTCTAACAGCAACATTACACACTAACTAAAGTTTGAAAGATGGAATCGCGACGAACGGGACCTTCAAGGCAACCAGGTTACTTACTTTTTTAAAGTTAAACCAACTTTTTTTTACAGTGTAGACCTCGCTATTGAATTGACATGGTTATTATTAAAGAATTATAGTTGTTATAGCTATTGTCCTTGCTTGGTGTGAAAGGGCCTTTAAAATAACAACATAAGCTTTACAAAATATAAATATCAAGATAAATATCAAGCTTTCCTATAGCTCAAACAGTAGAACATGGCGCTAGCAACGCAAAGGTTTTAACTTTTTAACTTTTAATATTTTTGTGGACAGTTAGGGGTCTTAAAGTCAAAAATGTTGAGAACTTTAAAGCAACACTGCTGAAAAAATAATAAAATAAAACAGCTTAAACCACTCTAAAAATCTTTTAAAGGCTAAGTTGGTCGTCTAGCCTGGCCCGTTGTCTATTTATAGAGCAATTTTCGAGACTTTTCAGCCAGGTTAAGAATAGAGTGGATGACCAGTTTACAGATTGGTCTTATTTTTTTATATTTCCCAAACTTCCTCTCCTGATTTAAGTCATCTGAACTCTCATCTCAATCTTGCATTGTGAGCTGTTAGTCTGCAGTGTTATGAGAAAGGCAGCGTCCACTCCCTCCAATCTGCATGATGATCAATCCAGTCTCATTCAGCCAATCAGACTGAGCAAAGAGACCCAATTTACTTCATTTGATGTGGGATTTAATTCCGAAACATAAATCATCACATTACTGACAGCTCTCATAGAGCCGGTGGGAAGGGGGAAAGAGCGGCGAGCCGACTGAATTAAAACCACCAGACCTCCTTTACCTCTCCCTGTGGACGCGGCAACATAATCTGAAAAGAATGTACATTTTTCATAATAGAATTAATAACCAATTTTAAATTATGTCCCCGACTTGTGACCCGAGATACGTTAATTATTGATCACCCATTTCTGTGAAGAGGTGTTGTAATTACCTAGCATAATGTGACTCCTTCATCACATTTAAACATTTATATTGCTTATCTTTCCAAGGAACCTCTGGCTAAGTTTTTCCAATTACACTGATCAAATCGAGAACGTGGGGTAATTCTTCTTTTCTTCAATTAGAACTATCTGTAGTATACATAATTTATAAAATTCCTTCATACCTTGGCAAAATGAGAGAAAGATAATGAATATCTGCTACTTACAGTTACGAGGGGCAGACAGGTTCAGGTTTGATGATGAGAGGGCCTCATCATTCTCCAAAGTAATGTTCTTCATACCATGCTCAGAATATTATGTAAATGATGTTCCTCCGAAGAACTTTTGTGAAAAATCTACAGCCAGTTGGGATTTTGCTTCACTTTAACTTTAGCTGCCCCCTAAAATAAGCCCATATTGTGTGTCGTTCTTTGCTTTTGTAGGAACATCTGCAGTCCGGAGATGTTTCATAACCCTGAAAGCGTTAGGGATAACCTAATCAGACCGCAAGAATCCGAGTCTTCTTAAGGCCGTATAGATGGCCACCTCAGACCTGGAAGCATCAATTCCACTTAACCTCCTCGGATATGATCGTTTCTCCTTTGCCTCAAGCTCTTCGATGCAATTTTAAGCAATGAAATCAGATCAGAGGACAATCGCACTCCATCATCTGAATATGAGATCCACCCGGCATCGTGCAAAGAAATTCCGAGACAAATTCCCGTTATCTTGAGAAACTTTATTGATGGTTATTGTTATGCAGATCATAGTGCATGCACATACAATGACAAGGAGAAAGCCTGTCCACAACACGTACTTAAAGCAGAAAGAGCAGAATCACAGCAGTGGGTAAGATATTTTTGCCAAGTTGTGTGATGTGACGCACACAGTACACAAGAGGATATTTGCAGCTGGATAAATTGAAGCTGCTCTTTTGTTTGTATTTTATGCAATTGAAACTTTTATAAATACAAAATAAAGAAAAATGAGATATGTGACAAACACCTCTAATTAGGTATACTTGTAAACAACATGAAGGGAAGTCTTTGCGTATGCACAGCCAAGCTGCGACTCTTCAAGAACACCTCGACAGCTTGTTTGTGTAGCACTTGTAAATGACATAGTTATCATTATTCCTATTTACATATAGATATCTTTTTCACAAGTCATATATTTCTCAGTTTCAAAGTGTAAAGGCTGTGTTCTAGAAAATAATAGTACAAAGGATGTCACATTAAAAATGATATCAAAACAAAACACTCGAAAGAAGCAGAGAACCAAAAGAAAACAGTCAACGGAACGTCTCACAAGTGAGAAGAAGAAGTGGTGATGAAAAAATTGCAGGTTGTGTGTGCAAAATTGTACAGTTGACAAAAATACTATGATTATATCTACATAATGATTGCATTACTTGTAAAGTGTTGATATAAATCTGTGTATGATTCCATAAAAAATGAGACACCTTTCTCTAACAGTTGGTCTACCACACTAAATCTAAAACATTATACAGTTGTGTTTTTCGTATAAGAGAACATTTTCACTGCACAGATCAAATTGAATACACTGTTAGTTTATTTTTTCCCACTCTCATCTTGTACAAATAATCAGCTTCTTAACTTCTGAGAAAAAGAAAAAATCCCCACACAAACAAAGAAAAAAAGAAAAACAAAAAAATATAACCGGCGCTACCCTCGCCATCTTTTTTTTTCTTTTTCGTGTTTCGTCTCTCCCGTATTATAAAAGTCAGCATTTATATCAATCGACGTACTGGAAGTACTGTAATATAAAAAGAACATTTCGTGGTAGGCCTAAACTAGCGAGGGTCTGACTTAAGGACTAGATAATAGTTAAACAGTAAAAGACTGTCATGGTGAATTTTTGGGGAGTTTCTACGAGCTGCTATGTATAGTCTGAATATACACATTGAACACCCCAGGAACATAACCTTTGGCTTTGAGTAATGACTGATATAAGACAGCTTAAATAATCGATACCTCAGTGGTCTCTTTGACCGGCTCTGTGTCTTCGCTGCGCTCGGGGGAACTACACCGACTTTACTGGCAGCCCCCGGTCTTTCCATCTTCCCACCACGCAGACGCCCGTATCTACGCCTACCCACACCCCCTGAGCACTCTTCCTCTACGGCACAGAACCCAGAAGCGAAATAAACCAAAAGAAAGACGAAAAGGCGATGTCAGCGAAAGCGTAAACCACTGGACGACTCTAGTCACTTACACTCTTACAAAATATGATAACCCCGAAGTGACTTGAATATTTATCATACATAACTCATTTACATGATAAAGCCCTAACAATTTGTATCTTATTATTTTTTTTCTTCATCTTTTTAAAATCTAGCAGCTCTCTAGATCACCACAGAAACCTCTACAGCCAACAATCTATGTAATCTTTAGAAATTAAAAACCCACAATATTAAAATACACAGCACAAAATATCTGAGGTATAAGATGAAAAATATCCGTTTTTGTCTTCTCTCTCTTAAGAGATGCTAAAATGATGCACTACTGCATGTATTGCAATACCCAGGCCTCTGAATTACTCCTCCTTTACCCCCACAGGAAGATTCTCAATAGGTTTTGAAAGGTTGTTGTTTTTTTTGTTTGTTTTTTAGTATGGCGCGAAACGACTGTATCCACCTCGGTATATACTAGCCTGCAAAGAAGAAAGAACGAGACCCACATCGTCGGCGTGGCTTCTGGTCTTGGCATCAGTCAAGGGAGCGAAAGCATTCTGGAAGAGAAGCCACGGGTTTGGACACGTTTAATTGACACAGCTCAGAGGGGACCTCCGCTAGCATTCAGGCTATTTACCGTACATACCCCCCGGACGAAACCAATCACGTTCCATCATGCAGCAAGCACAACGACACACCTCATGCCAGAAGAGATGCATTTAGCTACTTAAAAACGGGAAAGGGGTGAAAGAATACACGAGTTAACAGAGCAAATAATAAAAAAGAGCAACAAATGTAGTTTCATACACTGCAAAAGTCTTTTTTTAAGCTGTATTTTTGTCTTACGTTCAGGAGCAAATCCATAAAACGATAAATTAACAAAATAAAACTGAATAATATGCTGAAGAAAATATCTGAAAAACTTTTTTATCCAAGTAAAAAAAAAAAAAAAAAAATAGATGTGGTCACATAAGCAAATTTCCAGCAAAGTTTTTGCAAACATAAGTTCACAACACAACGAAACCAAGCCACAACACAACGGAAATGCTCCCAACCATTAGGGGCCTCTCGGAGTGGGAAAGTTAGTTTTCCTTGCCATTATTCTATAGATTTGCCAGTCTTACAAACATATAAACACAAGATGCAAAACACTTTCATTTTAAGTGTATGTAACCATTGTATATCGACATGAAATATCAATTCAAAATCACCTCCATGCATTATAGCTACATATTTATACCCAAGAACGCTTTTACTCGCTATCAAAGCGTACGGTGCCTAAGGGAACGTCTGCCAAGTCCACCAAATGTTTAAACTTATAAACTATATGATTTAAATATTTTAAACGTTCAAATTCTAATGTTGTGCTTTACTGAGTCAATTTTACCAATACAACCAAACTGTGGAAGTTTAACATGTCTGTTTTTAAATGTAAAAGTAATTTTAAGTAATACAAATGATATGTTTCAACTACATGGTGGAATTGGTAGATGTTCCGTTAGGCATCAAGCGCCGTTGGAGCGGGTATAAAAATGCAGCTATAATGCATGTAGGTGATTTTGAATTGATATTTCATGTCGATATACAATGGTTATACACTTAACCATTGTTTGGTGTTTATATATTTGTAAGACTGGTGAATCTATAGAGCAATGGCAAGGAAAACTAACTTTACCACTCAGCGAACCCCCTAGTGGTCGGGAGCATTTCCGTTGTGTTGTGGCTTGTTTCCGTTGTGTTGTGACTTGATTTCGTTTTGTTGTGAACTTATGTTTAATTTTTACATTTCGTTGTGTTAAGTCAATATAAGTCGATATTATGTGAAATTCCCAATCCTGTGGATTCCTATTGAAATGACTAGATTTCACCAGCAAAAACTCACGGGCAACCGTATATGTGACCACACCTTTAGAGAGGTTTATGCTTGAAAAGGGAAAAAAAACTATTTGCAAATAAACTTTTGCAACTTTTAAACAAGTTTTAAGCTTGTTTACTGGAAAACTAGACAAAAATACAGATGAACAAGTTAATCTTTGCAGCGTGCGTTTTGTGTGCAGCGTGGACATTTTGCAATCGAAAGCAGTCCACGCGCAAACAAGCCGCACATCGAAGCGGGCGCCTCCTGACGGTCTTCCTCACACTCTTTCATCAAGCCGTCTCCCCTCTGTTCGCTCCCTCTTTTAGCTGTTGCTACAGCACCACTTAGGTGATGGATTTAATTATCAAAATGACTAATTATTCTATTAAGGGGAGCGCACGACTAGGTGATATTCACAAAATTAGAAATATAATAACTAACATGCACTACACTGCCAAGAAATTAAGACATTTATCACGTTTACTGGGAGGATTAATGTGGCATTTCAGCTGCCGTTAGCACAAGAGACAAATTCAATTAAGTTTAAGTGAGGAGATGTCAGCAGAGCTAAAATCCATGCAGGAGGAAAAGGTGGGAAAAAAGGGAAAAGAATGAGCGTACATGACAAGCGTGCACAGAGCAAAGAGCAGGGAAGGGATAAATAAAGGGGTAATGAGCAAAGAGAAAAAAGAAAGAGGAAGCGGCAGGTAGAGAGAGAGAGAGAGAGAGAGAGAGAGAGAGAGAGAGAGAGAGAGAGAGAGAGAGAGAGAGAGAGAGAGAGAGAGAGAGAGAGAAGTATGCTCACCATGGCACCAACGCTGTATGTGGCTGCTGGAGCAAGTGCGTGGTTGTAGGGGTCGGCAGCATAAACTCGTCCGTAACTGTGGAAACACGAAGAGACGGTTAGATCGTGCCGGCAAGTTGAAAATCGCTCCGTTTATATGCAAACACAAATGTCATTCCGTCATATACAACGTCACGGACTGAAGCAACTACGTACTGTATGGTGATGATTTCAGAGTGTTTGGAAAATGACAATCAAATGAAGTCAGAGAGGAGAAGATCACATGGCTCTTGCAGTCATGCTGCACAGGGCAGAGGAAGACATCACTGTTTGGAAGTTGAAGGGAAAGTTGTGCAAGACATCATTAGATGCTCTGCTCATTCTTTTTCTGTGATTATGGGATGGCAGCGCTTAGGGCAACATCCGTTTTGTTCATACAAGCTTTGGCAAAATGGTACCAAGAGGAATTTGCTTGTTTTTTTTCTAGTTCAATACACTTGCACAAAAACCCTTCAATTTTTTAGTAGTTTAATTTAGGCATATTGATCAAAAAGGCAAAAAATACACCACATGAGAAAAACAAGCAGACCAGAGATCAATGTTTTACAGTACTTGCCCCAAAAAACAAAACAAAACATCTGTTTTATTATCCTCGTCAGGGCAGGATGTTTAATGTGAATGCGAGCTTGATGTAGTTTTCGAGTCGAGTCTTTAATCCCGAGATCTCACGTCGTTCTCCCTGAAAGTTCGAGCATACTTTAAGGTTGCTGTGTTTAAAACAACCTGAAATATATGCTGCTTCGAGCCTTGCGGTGCATGCATGGTGTTTTTGGAGCAAATCTGAGAGCCAATCAGAAGGCAGAGAAATGAGGCAATTTACTTATTCCGGCACTACTGGCGGTTAAGGCGTTTAAATCCACTGCAAATTAGTATAGTCATTGTTATTCACTACCACAGTCGCTCTGTCTTCATATTTCAATGCACGGCCAAGTATTTTGTTTGACCTGCGTTATCTGTGTTTACAGGGGTTAGTTTTAATAAGTATGCAGTGCAGTGATCAAACCAGGGCTGCCTCTGCTCTTCAGGAGCTACGATTGAAAAGGTGACCCCCAGGATACCAGCACCTGGTGAATTATTCCTAAAGATTTAGGCAAGGGAAAATCTCTGATTGAACAAGTCACCTGAAATGCAAGAACTGAGGTTTTTAATTGCTGTTTTAAGGACACTGTTGATGTTTTCTAGCAGTGCCTGCCGGAAACGCACAACCAATTTTAAGTCTTCTTTGTGACTATTGGTTTGTTCCTTTGCAAGATTCGTTATAGTAGACTCCCCTTGCCGTCCATCGAGACAGGTTGAAGGCAACCCCCCCACCCCCTGATTTATGAGACTGGTAAGCTCTATGTTTGTTAATGAACACCGGTGACTCTAACATACAGCTAAATTAGATCTGGGCACTGAGATACAGGTTAATAAATCTCAGATGGCTGGGATATATCTGCATTATTGACTAGATGCTCATTATTTTGGAAAATGCGTGCTCCAGCAGCGCCATTCCTCTAAATGTATTGACTTTTCCCACCAGGAGACTGCATGGACAGCTCATTTCTATGATTTCTTTAAACAATGCAGGGCCGTACTTTAAGAGCTCTAATGCTCCTTTCGTGGATTCTCACTGCTTTTCTTACTTACTGATTACGTTGGTTTGGGAACACGCGGCCTTTGGGGTTATCAGCAATTATTGAACTGGGACAATTAGACCATAATTTGCAAGTTTTTCAGACTCCAAATTACACATTCCAATTGTGTTTTACAGAAAACAGCTGATGTCTTCAAGAAAGTGCCTTCTGCTAAATTACAGCCTTGTTAGCATATTCATTTTCCCTGGTTGAGGCGGGGGTGGAGGGGAGAAAGGCAAGGGGGAAAAAAATGCCTGTCACAAAATCAATGTATGGATGGACAAGTCCATTTTCCTTTCGGTATACCACAACTCAAACCAGTAACAATCACACTAGTGTCATTCCCAAGATCTAGCCACCTACAGCCAATGTGCAAGACACCATACACTACATGAGCAACCTTGATACCACAGTGACAACATCACCAGCACTACACGCCTGTAAAACAATAACAAACAAACCAACCAAAAAGAGCCCTCTCTCGCAACCACACACACACACACACACACACACACACACACACACGGATCTAATGGAGAGGGAGGGCGATGGTGGAGAACTCAAAGTAATGATGGAACACAAGGAAGATTGAGACAGAAAAAAATAAAAAAATAAATAAAAAATCACAGATTCCAAGCTTGTGACAAGCGTGTTCATTTCACTCTTCAAGGAACACATGCCTCTTCCAAGCGATGCCATGGGAGAGAGAAACAGAAGACGAGAACTATGAATGCGATGCCTTCCAGCTATCCTCATGCAGTACTCCAAGACTACTTCACTCGTCCAAAAAAGAGCATTCAAGAGAAACGTAGTAAGAAAAAACGTAACATCTACTAATCAAAGGGGGCAGAGATAAGGAGACAGCCGGGCAATAGAAGCACTCACTGTCGGGGTGCATTAAAAAAAGGGGGTATATGCTCGCTCCCTCATGGGTGCATAGAGAAAGTGAGGGTGATTTTGTATTCATTTATATTTATTTATTTTACCTGAGGAGGTGTTACAAGAAATTTCATCTGCTGCAACGAAGACGAAATGATTTCTGCAAGAGAAGATAAAATTTACAATACCGCCTGCTGACTGGCTGGATGGACGAGAGGTGGGGGGTGTTGGGGGGTGGGGGTTAAGGGATTGTAAGGGGGGGTGGGGGATATATGGTGAGGGTGCTTGGCATAAATGGGTTTTAGTTCACAAGCAAAAAGAACCAGAGCTCTGCTCTCTACAGTCGGTTATCAACATGGAGGAAGAGGGAAGAGCATGCTGGGTGCGGGGTGGGGGCAGGGTTGGAGATGCAAATGCGGGAATAAAGAAGAGGGGTAAAAAAAGACACACAGTATATCAGAGATGAGACTAAATCATAACCTCGGACGGGGGCCGATTCAATAGAAACTGCAGCTGTGCTCGAGACGGTTTGGATTTAGCCACTCTAAATGTCCTCTGCTCTGTAAACCCCCTCCCTCCATCACTATTGTTCTGTAAAAGTCAAGGAACTGCATTCACAGCATTACTGAATAGCGCTGGGATGGCCTTGATCGGTCACATAAAAGCGGTCGTCGAGCCTGTTAGGAACACCTGAGACTGCGACCATTATACATGGATTATATTGGAAATCAAAGCAGATAATATTATACATCAAAGTGCTTATGTCATACACCGTAAACTGTTCTTGGGAGTGACACAAGAAGAGAAGGAAAAAGAAAAACGTCCTAAACTAACTTCAATGTCAAAATAACTAGGTGCACTCATTAAACAAGTTTTACATTTAGTACATTTTGAAAAATAATTGGGGTAGGTAATTATATATTTTTTCAGAATAAACAAAAAAAGCAACAACAACAACAACAACAACAAAAAAGAGTCAGTAAAGACATTTATAATGTTAAATTTTTTTTAATTTTTTTTAAATAAATGCTGTTCTTTTGAACTTTCTATTCATCAAAGAATCCTGGAAAACATTTTCCACAAAAACATTAGACTTAATAATGACTTTAAAAAGCTTCAGCAACTGTAATGATGCTGGAAACTCATCTTTTCCATCACAGAAATACATTCCAAAATGTCTTAGAATAGAAAATATTATTTTAAATTGTAATAACATTTCATAATAGTACAGTTTTTACTGTTTTTTTTTTTTTTTAAAAAGCAGCCTTGTTGAGCATAATAGATTTCTTTCAAAAAAACATAAACAAATCGTTGTTACGAATACAAATACTGTTTGTTTTTCACAATCTTTAATCTGAATTTTTTTAAACAAAACTTTTGTGACTCAATAACTCCCCAATTGAAATAAGTATATCTTGCCTTAATTTGTATTTAAAAATTAATAAAAAAAATAATTTCAGTTGACTTTTAATTCAATCATAAGTGCCACTAGATGTCAGTAAGTTCATCACGACTGAAATACAGCCAAAAAAGGAAGAAAAAGAAAAACTATCAAAAGGTGCACAGAGTGCACCTTTAATCTTGTGAATTGTGAACTATATATTTAGATTACATTTAAACATTTACAGATTTAAGTCAGCAGAAAAAGTATACAGGACTAGCCCTGTTATAAAGAAATGAATGAATAAATGAAAGTATAAAAAAAAATACATTTTCTCAAGGACTCTGTAAATGCAAACAGGGTGTGGGTAAATGGTGCATTCTGGGTAAACAAACATGACTAGCATGAGCTAGTCATTGGTTGCATTACACAGACTTCATGAGTCACTGCACAGGTGTGACAAATGATGTGTCATGGCTTGATCTCACGTCTAATTAGAGACATTGGCCGCCATATTGCCAGGCCCATTTTTAATTGCCGCTTGGAGCTATATTTAATAACTAAATGAATCATTCATTCCCGCTAAGCATTCGGATTGAATCGGCCCTCTTAATCATGTTAGGGGGCTTGTTTTGAATACAATGTTCTATTCGGCATGACAGTATTGACTGTCTCAACGCGCAAACACACACACACACACACACACACACACACACACACACACACACACACACACACACACACACACACACGCACACACGCACACACGCACACACACACACACACACACACACACACACACACACACACACACACACACACACACACACACACACACACACACACACACAGGAGTAAAGCTCAATGCAGACATGCATTTGAACACATGCATTAAATGGTGCACTTTCTATAATTTATATACAAAATTAGATATGTAATGGCTTCAGATATATGACCATACCATTCATACACATTAAAGACTCCACATGCACTTCATGAAGACCCTCAAGTCGCAAGCACTTCATACAAGCAGTAGTAAACTAGACTACACTGTATAATGTTTCATTTGGTATTTATTTTAATAATTTAATATAAGACACACAAAATTGAGTTTCATCTCTTTGTAGCAGCAATTAGTAGTCACAGGCACTTCCAGGCAAAATGCAGACATCTGGCCAGCATATTCAGGGGTGTAAAGCACGTAATTGTACTTCATTCATAAAAATACTTTACGATAAGGTTTCATTCATTAACATGAACTAATAATGAATTGCACTTCTGCCAAATTGATTAATCTTTGTTAATGTTAATTTCAACATTTACAAACACATTATTAAAATCAAAAGTTGTAATTGGTATCATCAGTTATTTCACTGTGAAATAACAAGAACAAACTATAAACAGCTGTATTTTTATTATCTAAAATTAACAAAGATTAATAAATACAGCTACAAGTGCTTATGGTTCGATCATGTTGGTTAATAATACATTAACTAATGAAACCTTATTGTAAAGTGTTATCATGAAAATTATTTTAGAAAAAGAGTACTTTACCTGAAACTAGAAATATTATTGAGTAGAAGTATAAATATTTAATGAAAACCCACTTTTTTAAGCATAGATAAATCTATCCTCATATTGAAAAAAAAAAAAATCTACATTTCCAAAGTTTGGTAAGACTTTCGTTTTCAATTTTGATATATATTTTAAAAATGTAAATAATTCCTGTAATGTAAAATCTGAAATATTCAGCATCATTACTCCAGTCTTCGGTGTCACATGATCATTCAGAATCATTCTAATATGATGATTTTGAACATTTTGTATAATCATCAATGTTGAAAATAGTTCTGCTGCTTAATAATTGTGTGGAAACCATGACATATTTTTTTCAGAATCATTTGATGAATAGAAAGTTCAAAAGAATATTATGTAACATTATGTTTTCACCATTGTTTTTGATCAATTGAATGCCTAATTGCTAAATAAAAGCGCTAATTTCTTTTAAGAAATGTATTTATGTTGGTTTTCCTGAACTAATAAGTCAAATGATGTTCCTTTCAATCTTTTAAATAAAAGTTAATTTGCTCACATTGTATTTGACACGCATTCATCCTTACAGAGATGTCAAAATAATCTTTGATCCGAAGCAAAGATTTTTAATTACATCATAACCATTCTTGAAGACAAACACTTGAGGCTTTACATAACAACATTCAAGTGTCAACACTTTCTAAGAAATAAAGTTGACTTTTTACTTAGAAATACTGTCACTCAAGTATATTTTTAGCATGATTTTTTTAATTGTGTGAAATCCCATACTTTCACTTCAGTATAATTTCTCAGTGCTTTTTACACCCATGAGCATGTCTGGTATGTGCTAGCAGAATAATTTGCTAATAAACTGAATGAATGGCCTTTGATCAAAGATTTTAAAGAGTTGCCTTAGCTTCCTGCACAGCTGTTACCCCTGAGGGTTTCAGCTCAGTCCAGGGAGCGCCAGAAACACGCACAACGGGCCACCTCGACCTTTCCTGAACAAGCATCGCGGGGACAGAGGTCATGCTGATGCTAGCACGGTGGGTTGTAGGAAACGAGGCCGACCCAGGTATACCCGGCCCGCAGATGTTTAGACAGGACCGGCCGAGCCTCGAGCAGCCACTTCAGAGAGAGAAGCGGCCCTGACCCGGTCTCCGCATCCCAACAGCACCCCCTGATCTGACAGAGAGTGAGTGAAGCTCTGACAAAGAGCAGTAACCAGATGCAGTGGCTAAAGGATAATGAGACCAGCGGCGGGGACGGCGGGGTGTCGGAGTGTGCCACTTTGTTAAGATAAAGCTTTTGGGGTATTGATATCCGCCACCGTGGAAGGCAAGGGATCAACTGCAGTCAAAACACTCGCAGGATTAGCGGAGATCAGAGATGATATCTTTCACACGAGCTGATAACATCTAACAGCGCTGAGAGGTTGTTTTAACGGAGGCAGACTGAACGATTAAACGCCAACTGCCTAAAAAGGTTACTCATTGAGTCATGAATAATTAATTTTTTTATGAGGGAAGAGAGATTATAAGTCATTTACATCGCAAATGAATAATTCAATCATTTTAAATCCGACAGAAAAATGTAAAAAATGTATGAC
This sequence comes from Pseudorasbora parva, assembly GCF_024679245.1. NCBI lineage: Eukaryota > Metazoa > Chordata > Actinopteri > Cypriniformes > Gobionidae > Pseudorasbora > Pseudorasbora parva. The sequence goes on from NC_090173.1 coordinate 29,213,490, forward strand.
TTCTTAATAATAATCATTTGTAATTTCCATCATGAAAGACTAGTCTTACGCAAACTAATTTACCTGGAATTTGTATCTAAAAAAACAAAAAAAAAACTACTTTGTATTTTGGGCTGCAGTTTCAATTTCCCAAAGCTGCTATTATTCTCAAAATGTGTCTAAAGGTAAACAAAATAATTCAAATGTTATTGAGAGGCCTCTTCATTTGCATAATCAATCAAGTAGGTTTCTGCAGAGAGCTAAACAACATTAAGGAAACTTTGTGAATTTAATCAGTTCGAGCATTAGCATTAGCTCTGCCCACTGGCGAAGCAATGACTATGTCTACTATAACTACATTTTTAATACAAACTGAACCACAGGTGATTTCAGGGGGTTCATAGAACATAATAAAAGATAGACTAAGGTCTGTATTACTGACAAAACATTAGTGCAGGGCGAGCTGTGCACAGATGTCTGATACTTAGCCTGTGTGAGCAATTATAGTAATACTGATGCTTAACTTAATCAGAACTACGAAAAAAATCTCTGATGTCACAATGTTTTTTAGTTATTTCCCAATAAATTGATCAGAATTCATGTTAAATAAAAACAGGAATTACGTATATAGGATCAGAAACATTTCAAGATAGGAAAGCGTCTTATTTACATTAATTCAAGTCGACTAAATATTTGAATGCATACTTAATGCTAAATTAATAAATGTGAAAAGCTGTACTATACTAGAAATGTTCCGGATTGTATCTATTCAGAAGTGTAGGGTTAGTTCTTTTTATGCTGTTGGAGATATTCATTCTTTTATTCAGCAAGGTTGCATTAAATTAGGGCTGGGTGGTCTTCACAAAATTTCATATCGCGATCTTATAACAAACAATCACGATCTGAATCACGATCTTCCCAATTTTGAGATGTACAAAAACCTATGGATTCATCCATTTGCACAACTTAAAACACAGCATTACATTAAACAATCAGTTTAACAATCAAATAGTCATTAAACGACTGATATAGTTTTTTTGATGGCCGATGCCGATATCTTATAGGTTGGCCGACTAATGAAATAATTAAGGAACTAATGAAATAACCATAACTAAGACGGAGATTGAGCGCTGTGTGATCAGGTGCTGCCATTTTTAGAGACGGCGTCAAAATAAAAGTCAGACGTGCTGTCAAATTTACCTCAATATTACAATGGCATAAAAAGATCATAATCTCTGCGATTCACTTGAAAAGTAGACCGTAAAGACATTTAAAATGTTACAAATATTTTCTTCTATTTTGAACAGTGCTTCATCAAAGAATCCTAAAAAATGTTATCATAGTTTTCACAAAAAATATTAAGCAGCACAATAGTAATTTAACATTGATAAGAAATGTTTTGTGAGCAGTAAAGCATCATATTAGACTGATTGCTGATGGATCATGTGACATTGAAGACAGGAGGAATGATGCTGAACATTCAGCTCTGCCTTCACATTCATTTGATTAAAAAAATACAGTAAATGCAGTAATATTTTAAAATCTAATCACAAAAGACACAATATTACTGTTTTAAATTGCTTCGGTAAGCATAAGCAACTTTACAAAAACATGAAACAATCTGACCTCAATCCTTTGAATTGGTACTGTACATCTTTTCTGTTTTATTTTTAACGTGAATTTGGTTCCATTTATTGGTAAATAAGTAAATATTATAATGTTCAACTTGTGCAAGCTAGTGCATGAGATCTTTACATGATTGCCTAAGCCGAGAGTAATCGAACCAATAGAAAATCCGATTACTGCTATACCATAAAAGATTTCTCATAACAAGAAGCCACATAACAGCAACAAGGGCCCTTGGAATCAATAGCGTGGTTTCTTAGGACGATCTGGCTCTAATCTCCGAGGACAGCCTACTGTATTTGTTCAGAGAAGTCCCTGCATATGAGAAGGACACATGTGGTTATTGAACTGATCATGAAACCACGCTGATCTTAAGCCTGGCAACAATTACAAACACTAGAGACTCTACCACATGCAGCTCACGGCCGGCAGACATCGAGATGTGCGCTCGGGTGCGATTCGTGGCTAATGATCTGCCTTTGCCGCGGACACTAGGATCTGGATACGCACAAACACTCCGAGATGATTACATAAACATGATGTAATGATGATGAGCACCACTCACAACCGGTCGGGTGTGATTCACAGCACACAACTTTCAAGAGGCATGCAGGGACACCGTTGACAGATTATGACAGCACTGCTAAGATGACATGATAATCAAGTGTTGCTTCATCTAGTTATGCCTGCACAATATCAGTTGTTACATGTCGGATGACAGCATTACGATCATTATTTGCCATTAACAGTCATGAGCAGATATGCTTTTGTGTCATGCGAATGTTTTACAATCACATCAAGGCTCTGAATTTGCTTTATTCTTGATTGCGTGCCATCTGCAATAAGCTTACACTCACAATTGACGAGAGAGAGAGAGAGAGAGAGAGAGAGAGAGAGAGAGAGAGAGAGAGAGAGAGAGAGAGAGAGAGAGAGAGAGAGAGAGAAGGAAATCAAAATCAGCCAAGACGACTTCCTCTGGTCGCCCTGCCAAACAGGCTTTTGTCTCATCTCTGAGGAACTGTCAGGTCTATCCCACTTCATTCTGCAGTTACAGTTGCTCCACCATGGATGCGCTTCACCATTACATTTGCAGTGACATCTCATTTGATTTAATTTGCCAATTACTGCACTGGGCACCGTGATATTCCCCATCACCACTGGCGAGGGGAATTAGGCTAATAAATCAGGCTGGCCTTTTTTTTTTTTTGAGCGCACGCCTGCCTCTGCTCGTGACAAAGGGAGAGAGTTTGACCTCAGAGGAGTAAGGGTGAAAGAGAACGAGGCTGCCTCGGCAGGGGAGGTGGGTTGGGTGTTAAGGGCCCTGCCGGAGGGCCTGGTAAGGTGGTGTTGTCAGTGGTGTGCAGGCAGCGGTGTGTGTCTTACCTGTCACTGTAGGCAGCGGCGGTAGCAGTAGCAGGCTGAGTGTATCGGTAGGCAGCGTAACCACCCTAGAAACACAACACACACACTCGCTCACATGGGCACGTTGACAACAGCTGTTTGGACTTTTTATAAAATGTGTTTGCGAGAAATAAAAGAGCGAGGGGGAGGGGGGTGTGGGGGGGATTTCGTTTTGATGTTATGTGCTGTGACAGAGACTGTACGACTGAATCTCATGGAGATGAAGAGGCATGGAGTGGTTTTGGAGAGCAGCACGCGACAACGTCGCATTCGTTCACTCCGAGTTCACAGTTTCGGCGCTCGCAATTGCCGGCATGCTCCAAAAGAGGGGACGCACATGTCATAATCATAGCTATTAAATATGCATAATCTAATTACAAAGCAGCAGCCTTATGTTTGTGAGTCAACCTAGTTTCTTATTCATCTCATGCATGCATCTGAGGATTAATTATGTAGCGCTGTCATACTACACTACTTCTTTTTGCCAACGACATGTGGAACGGTAACATCTGATGTTCAGTTAGGCAAAAAGGCCAAACAAACACATCCAGTCAAAAGCGCATATGCCTGCTGATTTGAGCGGAGTTGTTTTCATAGTCAGTGGAGATGCCTGCTTAAAATACTCCCACGTGGCCAGTGCTGTGCATTTTTTTAGACTTTTTTAAAATTCCTTTTTTATTATGTAACAGTTAATTCTTATTGAGTCCACATCATACCCTTTATAAATACATAACCAGAAATATGCCTCTGTCTGGAGTCTTTACACAAGTGCACAGGATGTCATCAATAAAAACATTTGTCATACTGGCACTGTAAAAAAAAACATTTTCATCATTATAATAATCTTTATTTTTCATCCATTTAACTTGTCAAAATGATTTGTGCATTTTTTCTTTCATTCGATTGTATACTTTTACTGAGCTTGATTTTCTCCAATAGAAATTACATTCAAAACAGTTGAATTTATTTATATATATATATATATATATATATATATATATATATATATATATATATATATATATATTTTTTTTTTTAATAGTGCAACACCTACACATTCATTTCAAAGAAATTCAGTATCCATTTGAACCTGCTTAAGTATCAATGGCTGGGTATATCTACTCTAATTTGATTGGTCAGCCGATGTTGCTTAGCTAACCAAAAATCTGACAAACATTCAGGGCCCTATTTATATAACCATCTGAGCGTGTGGTCTGAAGCGCATGGCGCGAGTGTACTTAGGGCGTGTCTGAATCCACTTTTGCTAGTTTGAACGGTGAGCACGCCAGGACAAAAGGTGTGGTCCAAAACGGTTGTACCTAGTCTCTTAACGAGCAATGGTTGTGTTTTGGGTGTAACGTGCAATCAACCAATCAGAAACTCATCTCTCATTCCCTTTAAAAGCCAGTTGTGCTTGCTCTATGGCGGATTAGCTATTTAGATAGCAGAATTTGTGAGACTGAACGCTTCTCCACAGAGGAATCCTCTGTTTTTATATTTGTGTGTCACTGCCCATCCCTGTGAGTGTAATAAGCAGAGTGTACATGGATTGTGCACCCGCCTATAGGCGCATATTATTAACAAATATATTTCAGTTGCCTCAAAATAGCAATGCGCTAACAATGCCCCTGAACACACCAACCTTTTCAGACCATGGGCTAACAGATGGGCGGTAGTGCATTTGCTATTTAAACAACGTGGCGCTGGACATGAAAATGAGAACTGTTTTAGGCTGAAACTACCAAAAAACATGTGCTTGAGGCCTGGCATCGCATTCGCCGGATGTATGATTAGGGTCCTTAGTCTGACATGGAAGTTGCTCTATATAATCTCACTATATAATCTAATATCTACCTTGAAATTGTGCTGTTTTACTAAGCATTCAGTACAGAACTCTTGCATGTGTGATGTTGTTTAATGAAATTTAACATTTCCTAATATTTGCTGATATTTTTGTACTGTTGATATTTCTTTCTTTCTTTTTTGTTTTTTGTTGAGGAGGCACAACTTCCTTCACCATTCCCCATTAGCAGTCCACAGAAAACACTAACTGATAAGTCCATCTGTACACCTCTGCTCTTTCTCTGTTTCTCCAGGGCTTACTGGTCTCCTGACCCTGCTGTTCTCCACACCAGCCTTCAGGCTGCAGTAATTACCAGCTTCCCTTTCCCTGCACTCACACATACATAACAGCAGTTACTTCTCACAACTTTCTTTATGTTCCTCACCCTCCCACTTCCTCGCAGCTCACCTCCGTCCTCTAACTCCTTCCATAATGACTCACCAGGTAATTCGACACTCCCACTGATCGGCCGGCCCCTTAACAAACCATTTCATCTACTCGCACAACGCAGAGCCTGACACATGGCTGTGATGCATCTGGGCTGTATTTAAAGCCGGCGCGATGAGCTGCGGAGCAGGACGGCCGAACGCGGCCCCTTAGTCACCAGGGCTGTCATCTCTGACAGACGGGGGCCGTAGGCATCTACATGTCTCTGAAGCTCCATTAGGCTTGGTCAACTAACCTCGGGGAAACTGACAGGGTGTGCAGGTGCAGTGAGAGCAGTGGTCAGGATTTTTACGCAGAGATGCGCATCTGGAGAGCAGACACAATTTATCATTATGACTCGCAAAGAGAGAGAGGAATAGATAGGGCTCCACTGACTCCTGACTGCTCGTATCTGTCTGAAGAGCATGTGGACATACTGAGCTTATCATGGTTATTGATGACTTTTACTAGTGTGTGTGTTTGCCTGCTATGACCACTTGGATGGGTTGAGCCAACAAGTGGGAAATAAAACAGAATAAGGGGTGCAATAAATTTTTTCTAGTGCTTTATATAACATTATGAAACAGTTAGTTCCAGTTCCCATATCGGACTGGATTGAATATAACAGTCTTTAAGCGCTGGGACGTTTCAGTGTTTGTATCACACTATGCATTAATGGTGGGAATGTCTCAGTGACTCTTTCTGCAGTTATACGAACACACCAGTAGGTGGTGGCAAGTGACTGTCTATATGAATGAGTGATTGATTCACTGAATCATTCATTCAATTGATCGATTCGTGAAAAGACCAAGAGTCTTCATGAGTGAGTGATTTAATCATTCATAAATTATTCTTATTATGTGACAAGCTCTATCATTTAATTTCACAAGCTTTTTGGGGAGAAAGGCAACTATAATGTTACTATAAAGTTATTTTTGCTTATCTATATATTTGATTAATATTTTCGTCTTAGCTTTCAATCAATTGTATTATTTCCTCACGAAATAACGTTTGATGATCTTCAGTGTGGTGTGACAGATTGTTGTAGCTATGTCAGTTTAAACGGCAGTTTAAAAAAACAGCTCAAATGTTCATAGCTCGTTTGTAAGTCATTTTTTATTATTATTTACTTATTTTAATTAAAAGCAACATTGAAAGGTTTCCAATCATTACTGATGTTGCAAATGTATTTATTTATTACAGTGGCTGTGGGCATTTCAGGATCTTCTATAGACAGAAGACACTGTAAAAAAATATTGTTGGTTTACCTTAAAAAAGTAAGTAACCCGGTTGCCTTCAAATTTTGAGTTCATTTAAATATTATTTTTTGAGTTGATACAATGAAGGAAAAATGTTTAATCAATAGCAACTCAAAATATTATTGTATCTGAACCGCATACATTTTCTTGATAAATCATGAAAATAGCTAAATTTGTTTCACTGCATCATCACAAATAAAACACAATTACCCAATATGCTTACAAAATATTTGAATAATATTTGAATAAAGGGTGTTGATTCTCAAAAAGGCAACCTTAATAAAAAAAATTAAAAAAAGTACAGTGTAGTACAGAAGTACAGTACAATGTGAAACACTTTATATTACAAATTAAATCGAGAGATATTACACACTCTTAGTGGTTTATATTTGGTATATCTTCCTGCCTTATTGCACCCCTGCATGTGGATCGTGTTCAGTATTTCTTTAACTTGCTCATCTTAAGGATGTCTGTTCTATGCTAGAGTAGCTTCATTTTCCAGACCTTATCCAACATTCAGTACATTTAGCAGAGCACTCAGCAAAATTAAGATTGGTAATAAACAAATACAGTTCTTGGATAGTTTCTAATGAATATTAGATGATCTTATCGCAGCGGAACAATCAATCCCAGCCACTGTGGCACTGCGCTAATGACAAGCGAACAGAGGAAGTGTTACAGCAGTCGTCCCGTCATTTCCACACACATTTGTACCCAGTACAATTTGCTTTGTCCCAGAGGAGGGCGAATTGGGGGAGATACATCAGGCTGTGTCAGGTTCAATGAGACATGGCTTTGAGGAGAACAAGCTTTCGGTCCCTGCTAGTTACCCCACCTCAACTCCAGATGCTTCTGCTAATCTCAAAACAGATTAAAAACCTACAATTTTACAATTTTTATATATGTACAATCCCAGCATCTAATACTCAATCTCAGGTCAGCTCAAAGTCTCACCCCAACTGAAAATATACTCAAAAAGTTCCTCTATCACTGATACTCATGTGCTGCGGCTGGCTGTGGAAGTATTTTTTTTATATTTGTGTGTAAAAGTCTCTTGACACAGTTACTGAAGGTTGAATTTTAAAAATGCTAACAATAAAAACAATGAATCAGAGTAAGTTTGCAGTCGGAGGGATGAATGGGGTGGGGGGTGGGGGCATGTACATGGACATTCAAGGACGGCATGCGAATACTTACATAAATATCTGCACCATAAAATCCATCCTGGTAAACAACACTGGAAAGATGCAAACACACACGCACACACAGACAAACACCAAACAAAACACATCAATATTAGTGCATGTTCTCATGCAAGCAATACCAACCCCACCTCTAGCCAGGGTTAGTGGAACAGAGTAAGAAATACACACACACTTAATAAGAGTGACAAAGGGTTTTCAAAGGCGCTCAGTACTTCTGAAGCATTTTGGAAGGAGACTGTGGAGTACAGACTTTGTATGTTTAGGGGCCACAGAGAGCTGAAATTTACATCACATTTTAGTCATTAGCAAAATTAAAAAGAATATTATACAAATATAAATAGCAGAAAAAGACAAAAAGTATTTAATAAATAATATGTTATTGTTATTAATAAGATATTCTGGTTATGAATTGTTCTTATTGACTGTCACTGACATTCAAAATGTAACTGAAGGTAACAATAATGTCAATGTAACATCTGCATGTGAATTGTGATCTTTGAATCTTGTCCCCCATGTACATATTATAGTTATTACACTAACAGGGTAATAATTAGGTACTAGTCCTGAACCTACCTAACCTCAACCTATGTAGTTACCTTATATTAACCAATGCTTTCTTAGGTAAGTACACTGTGAGTGCACATACTATAAAATAAGGTGCAACCAAATTACATAAATGCAATAAAATGAGCCACATTTGAAGCTCTAAAATGCTGATAATTCCTAGAAATCTAATAGAATTTATGTTTTAGTGTCATGACATAGCATAACCAAAGACTAAACTTCTTTTGCTGCCTTGAATCCACTGATGTTTCCTTTGGATCTAATTATATTTATGTACCAGTTTAAATGGCATGTATTCACTTCTTTCTTTTGTGAATCTTCCAGTTTGTCAAGACAGCAGGAAGTGGAATTTAGTCTGTAGCCCCTGTTTCTAAACTCCACACGATCTCCTTCATTATCATCTTTTTCAATGTCATGAAATCAGAAGTAAAATAATCAGAATCATCATTTGACTACTCAGAGATCACAAATTATTCTGCATTCAGTTGTTCGACAGGATTTGCACAAAGTTACATTATATAAAAGAAACGCTTAAGGCCATCGACCATGACAGAACAGCATGACAGTTCAGTGTCATCATTACTTGCAGGATGCACGGGCTACATGCTGCACTGGTTCTGTGTGGTGAGGTAGAGATGCATGCATGTTACAGAAGCCCGGTGACAAGGGGGAGCGCGTTGTCAGAAAAGAGGACTAAAGGTGAACTTGAGTGTGTATGTGACAAGGGAGTGTTGCTACTTACCCTCCGTAGGCTGGGATGTGTGGGGGAGGCGCAGCTGCCCGGAAGGTATTGTAGACGGTGCGCCCTCTTCCTCTTAAGTGTGCCCCTCTGTACGCCGCCGCTGCCGCCGTAGCTGCTGGGTATGGGAAGCCTGGCACTGTGGGGAAAACATATACATGAGGAACCATCATAGAAGAAAGATACTTATACAGGTTTGGAACAGTATTTTTATCATTAACTCACATTTTTAAAAAATGCTGTTGAAAAACGTGAAGGGTTAGTTCAACCCAAAATAAATTTTTGTCCTTAATTACTCACCCCCATGTAGACCGTCGTTCCTCTTCGGAACACAAATGAAGATATTTTTGATCAAATCCGAGAGCTCTCTGATCCCTCCATAGACAGCAATATAATTAACACTTTCAAGGCTCAGAAATGTGGTAAAAACAACATTAAAATAGTCTGTGACTCCAGGGGTAATTTAACCGTAATTTTATGAAGCGAGATAAATACTTTTTGTGTGCAAAAAACTAACTAAAATAACGACTTTATTCCATCATTTCTTCTCATCTGTGTCAGTCTCCTACGCTGTTTACATTGGCCAGCTCCTGCGTTAGCATCACACGCATGCATCATGGTGCTCACATTAACAGCGTCAGCCAATGGTAAGCCTCTTATTGAGCTCTGACATAACTCAGAAGCACCGGACTGTATTAACTACGCAAACAGCGCAGGAGTCTGACACAGAGGTGAAGAAATTGCGCACCAAGAGTATTCTAATCGTTTCATAAAATTAGTCACATGGACGTATTTATCAATGTCTTTCCTACCTTTCTGGACCTTGAAAGTGTTAATTAAATAGCTGTCTATGGAGGGGTCAGAGACCTCTACAGATTTCATCACAAATATCTTCATTTGTGTTTTTTCCGAAGATGAAAAAAAGGTCTTACGAGTTTGGAACGACATGAGGTGAGTAATTCATGACAGAATTTTCAAGTGAACTTTAAATACTATAATAGTATATAAACAATACTAAAATAACACTGGGAACCATCAATAGGTAAATGTAAAAACAGGCTTTTCATGCTGTCTTGAAATAAAAGTGTTTGAAGTACTGTGCCATCACCATCACGAGCACATTAACATGCCGCCCACAATGTGTACATTAAATCCTGGTCGGTATTCAGCAACTTGATGAACCAACCTGATAAATGACAGTGGGAACTGTGTTGGTATGTGAAGGTTAACCATTCATAAAGAGGTAATTTACAAATAGATGGCTTAAAGGTGCAGTAGCAAAAAAGTCTGAGAGGAGAATAAAGTCATGTAAAACTAAATGAGAATTTTTAGCACAAATTCACATTTATTTGTATAGTGCTTTCCACAATACATATTGTTTCAAAGCGGCTTTACAGCAAATGCGTCTACATTACAATGTAGAGTGATCGGTGTCCAAGTAATGTTTTTCAGAAGTGTATATACAAATCATGCAGTCATCACAGGAGTTGGAGTCATCTCTTCGCAGGTGTTAGCATCTGAACTAAACCTTCATTATTGCAAAATAAATCCATCAGGGTGATTACAAGGCTACTTGATGTATGAAATAAGTAACTAAATGGACAAAGTATTGAAGTACTGAAATTATTGTAATATGTAAAAAGAATAAATGTTCTGAAAAAAGAACTTTTCTTTTGCTTTTTTAAAGTAAACATCATATAAAATGAAGTAAAATGAATGAAAAAAGTAACTGTAACTTGGCCAGATAAATTTTGTTGAGTCATTTCTACTTAGTTGCTACTTTTCAAGTGCCTTTTACTCAAACAATATAACACTGAATCGAGCTATGCTTTTAAAGTGTATGCTTTACTTAGAATAATACTAATCTAAGTAAATAATACAGTAGATACTGTGGAGATAACATATCATAAGTAATGTGGTACCCACACGAACACAGAGAACTCAATACTTAGGTAACATTTGTTAGATAATTTTTGAGAATGAATGTGTCATTTTAAGTAACTCGAGATGTCACAAAACAGCAAGATAATAAACCTAACAATAAAAATGCCACATTATTAATTATTCATTCCACACCAGTATAAGTTGAGTTGAGTAGGTTTTTACTTAATTTTATAGCTGATATTTAAGCTTTCTAGTACTAATATAGTAATTTCTAGTACTAATATTTATAGTACTAACCCTAACTTTAAAAAAAAATAAAAAAATTCTTGCCTTAACTAACTTATCCAGGGAGACATTACTTTTGTTTTTCTGTAGCATTTACTTCACCACAGAATATAATTGTTTTAATCAGTGTACCGCAGGGTGATATGATACAAGGGATGAAACTAGAACAGTGTTGCTATGGGATGGTCAAATACTGTACAGTTATATAATGTATTATTTGACTGCAGAATGCAACAATTGACCAATCAGAATCAAGTATTCCAGAGAGCCATGTAATAAACTGCCAAATGAACTATAATTCCACGAGTCTCAGTTAATATAAGCTGTGAGGAATGGTGCCCTACCTCCATCTACAACACCTGCAATTAGCCAAAAACTCTTAACAATGAGTAATACGCAAACTATGGGAGGCATGCAGACCTCTGAGGCCGGGTGAAAACAGAAAGCTCTGTATTGTTGTTAAATGATCATTAAGTTTAATAGGGCGTCGGTGGTGAAAATGACTTTTAAGAGGCTTAATTTGAAATGGTTGTGAGGAAGAAAAAGAGAGGGGGTTTGTGAAAGCTGTTTCATTCTTTAACATTACAGGTTTTCAAAAGGGGATCATATAAATGTCTAATAGAAGCACTGAATCTTTCATTTAGATGATAAAAAATTAAGATTTTAGGAAGGGGTTTGCGTGATGTGGAAAGGTGAAAAGGATTGTTCTATTTGACTCTTTGTCACCTTGGATATGTCTTGATTTCACGCAATGCACCACAGCTGTCTCAGTATATAAAAGAGAGAAGTGCAGCCAAATGAACTCTACATTTTATGTTCCAATTTATTATATTTATGAAAATGAAGGTAGCCATTACCTTCCTATCCTTAAAGTGCGTTATATTTTTCATGTTAGCATGATTCTGATACAAATAAATGTTACTTTATTTATTATTATCAGAAGCATATATTCAATTATATTTGGGTGTGTGTGTTTAAATGTACATGTTATCAATCTCTTTAAACATTTGTGGTTTTAGGAGGCTAAACAACTAAAATCAGACCATGCACATAACTCATAGATCGATATATGCCTTTAAAATTGCTACAAAGGAGCATTAATGCAGCATTTATAAAATAGAAATAAAAAAAACGCAATGAAGATTCATTAGTCATATGCATTCCTTCCTCCATTGCAGGCAGCCCATCTGACAGCCATTTTTGAAATATGCTGCATACACGTTCGCATATTTGCAAGAGCTTCACTTTGATGTGTAGAATGTGTCCTGAGGAAAATAAATATGAGATGTATTTAGCCTGAATATTTACAGGATAAACAACTTAGACTATGCACTTTCATTTAGAACGATGAAGGGTGGAGGGCTAGATGAAAACGGAGAGAGAGCGAGGGGGGTTGCTACAGTAAGTGCCGCTGAATGAGAAATGGGAGCGTGCAGCAGCATTGAGCTCCAGGGGGATGCACAGGAGAGCTAGTCCGTTTTATTGCTTTGAGAGCGATTACAGTGAAGCAGATGCTCTGGCCGACGGGAGGTAGCCTCCGCATCAAAGCCATAAAAGTGTACAACTGCTTTGTAGCGCAATAATTTCTCTCATTGGCTTTTGTGTGGGAAGTGTTGGGGGGGTCGTTGGGGGTGGTTGACGGGTGGGCAGCAACATTGCAGGAGGTTCGGTTGCCCTGTGCATCTCACTCTGTGACCTTACAGAGTGCAGCACACCGCAGAGACTCTTTTATGAATGCATAAATAAACAAGACCCACTCCGAGATTAGAGAAATCTCACAGCTTTCAGATAATGTAAAATGCGTTGTGTATGTGCATGGATTATTGTGCAGCTTGTGGTGATATATGGTAAAATACTCATGTTTGTCGAAAACTACTAACAACAATAAATCCCCTTGCTATCCATCTATTTATTCCTCTTTTTTTAAATTAAAATGTATGTGTACAATCCATATTATGAAAATTAACCACTGTAATGTGTATGGTTAAAGGAGTGATAGTGATATTTTAATGTGGATGAATTTCAATTAATTTCAGTCTAGTTTAATCTAATTAAAGCAAGTACTTAATCTAATTAAAGCAAGCTTAAAAGCTAAAAATATAACAAAAATCAAATAAATAATTATGAAAATAATAATGAAATGGAAGTAAAACAAGGGATGAAATTCAAACAAAATAAGACATTATGAAAATTTTAATATCAATTATATAAAAAAAAGTATGAAATTATCAAAAACTTACACAGAAAATGAAATAAATAATTCTGAATAAATTTATTATCATTAAAATTATTAAAGAAAAAAAAATTAAATTCATTAAAATAAAATAAAAATTAAATAAAGGGGGGAATTGATGGATGTTTAGTTTACTATGACCCATCCCTATTTAATTACAGTTATTTTCCTTTCAAAAACATGACAAAAATAAATAATATTTTATTAAATAAATAAAATAGATAAATAAAAAATAATTTTTTTTTTAGATAAATAAATAAATCAAAAATGTAAGAAGACAGTCCCTATTCACATACACTGTGCTCTCTATAAGACCCCCCTAACCGGTATAGCTTTATAATCCAAATATATGTAATCTCTCTGTAAGCAGCCTTTTGAAACGCGTTTCAAGTCTTAATGAATATGCATTTTATTTAATTACCTCAGTACACATGTCAGGGTCATTTCATATTGTTTCTTCCCACAATACAATCTCAAACGTTCACTGTACAACACAGAAGCGGCCACCAAAGCACTTTCATTCCTCTTTAAACCGCTTCGTCCTTCCTCTAAAAGCCTCTTGTTGTCTTCCATGATAGCCTATCTGCACAAATTAATTCCATTTTGCTGCTGACTTTTAGAACATTCTCAAATTCTTTTCCCGCACTCCGTTAATTGCACGTCACTTTTCAAACTTATCATTCCGTATTCGCGAGTTCAAAAAAGCCCAGCAATGTTGAAAGTGCCGGAGGCGGCCGCCGCCTCTCGTTCAGTCAGGACTCAATCAAAGAGAGAGCAAGGACAGTGATGTCATACTAAAACACTGAAACATTAGTGCTGCGAAACTGTCAGTCAATACAAATCACCCTCTATATCATTACGACCGAACATATTCCATTTCAGTTCATATGGTTCAAACTCACTCAGCCTGTCTGTTTCTCCAGAAAATTCAATAATCTGAATGTTGGACACCGAAGTCGCCCTTCCTTTCCTCTCACTTAAGGAAATGAGCTTACCAATTTGTATGTAATTATTTCTTTGCCAATAAACATGACGATAAAAATGATGAGATATTGAAATCAATAAATCAATGTGCATATGTGTAGAGAAATGTGATAGTCTGTGGTTTTTATAAATATGTTTCTTCAATTTGTATGTCTCAGAGGTTGATCTTAAAGTGCCTCTATTATGGATTTTTGAAAATGACCCCTCATATAGTGTGTAACATAGCTCTAAGTGAATGAAAACATCCTGCCAAGTTTTAAATCTGAAAGTGCACTGTATATATAGTCGACTCTGAGTCGAAAAAACGAATCGAATCGCAAGCCGCTTCGTTGTGACGTCAAGACGAAAGATTAGCATATTGCCTGTCCACTTATTGCGTGAGCAGGCACTAGGAAAAACTTGAACCACCTCAAACACAACAGAGCATACTGCAGGGCTATTCAAATCTTTCCCTGGAGGGCCAATGCGTTGCAGAGTTTAGCTCCAACCCTGATCAAACACACCCACCTGTGATTTTCTAATGATCCTGAAGACATTGATTAGCATGTTCAGGTGTGTTTGATTAGGGTTGGAGCTAAACTCTGCAGTGCATTGGCCCTCCAGGGTAAGATTTGAATAGCCCTGGCATACTGGATAGCATTATGATGAGAAAATGCTGTGCTCTACAAGGTGTTTTTGTGTTTCATATTCTGCAGGTCTCTGGCTAACCGGCTAACTCACGTTACTGTATTACCTAAAACTGAGTTTATTAATGCAGATTGTCTGTAATTCTTACTACTTTGAGTAAAGATAAAGGATGGAGCAAGATTTTTTTTAGCAAAATGTAATGTTCCATCAGTCATTCATGTTAGCTCAGCCAACGTACATGCTTAGATACAGTTTCCACATGTGCACCGCAGTAAATTAGAAACACACACACACACACACACGCACACACACACGCACACACGCACGCACGCACACGCGCTTGTTGATGGATGCACTCTTGTTAGTGCTGATGGTAAGGAATTACAGTTGAAACATCCCATAATGTACCTCAAACTGAGCAGCATCACTGAGAAACGTCCTGCTCAAGGCTCAGGTTACTATTTCTTTCAATGTTTCATCATCGATATGGACTCGCGCTGGGGGATTGGAGTGAAATCGATGTCATCATTACAGTCTTTGCAGTGTGTACAATCTCTGAGTTCAAGAAGCCTTTGGATGGAGCTGCAGTTCAGTTATGGTAATGGGCGCTGTACATGGTACACTCTTAGAAAAAAGGGTTTATTGGTGTTCTATATAGAACCATATGGTTCTTTACTCAACTCCAAAGAACCTTTTATGCTAAAAAGGTTCTATAATGCCAAGAAAGAACCCTTTTTGTCACAAAGGTTATTTAGGCTATTATTTATTCATATATATATATATATATATATATATATATATATATATATATATATATATATATATATATATATATATATATATATATACTGTACATTATTCTGCAACATTTTGTAAATGATTGTTTATTAAACTGTTGTAGGAAGGGAACTTAATATCACATTTTAATCATTTTTGGAGGAGAAAAACTGGAATGGAAACTCTCGTGTGATATGGATTAACTACATAAAATGAGATAAATATATACATTTTCTAATCCCATATCTTGAATTTTGTGATCATTCACATGCATTCATAAATGCATTTGAATACACTGAATAATGCAGTGAAATGTTTGTCAATAATATGAAATATTTAATCTGGAAAGGACAAAACAAATGATAATGAATGAACCCCTAAAGGTTCAATATAGAACTGCTTTGCTCCTAAATGCATATGCAATAAGGTCAGCCGCAAAAATAACCTTTACAGCTCTAATTTTCCGTTAGTGTGTCGTTAGTAAATCCTGAAATTAGATTTTTAAGCCAAAAGAGGGTTTGCATTAGTGCAGGCCGTTAGTAAATCTGGCCCCATTTGCCTGCAATTTCGAACAAAACCAATTCTGACACTAATTAAGTTTTTCTTTCTTTTAAAGCGAGAGTATTGTTACCAAGAGACAATGGTGGCAGTAATGATTATGTCTGAGACATGCTTTAAGTTTCTGTTTGTTTTGTGGTTGATATTTCTACAGTACTAACAGAAACCCCCAAAAGTATTCAGACAACTAAGTCACACAAAATTATTTTTATTAGGGCCGGGACTCGATTAAAAATGTATCTAATTAATTAGAGGCTTTGTAATTAATTAATCGAAATTAATCGCATTTTAATTGCATATAAATATTTGACCTAAGAACAATGAGATGTAATTTTTCACATGGATTTTTAGTATACCATTGAATAATGACTGAATACATAAGCTTAATCAACAAAATATTGTTTATTTATTTCAGTCCAGCAGACCAGTGCAATGTTTGCCATTAAAGGGTTAGTTTACCCAAAAATGAAATTGATGTCATTAATGACTCACCCTAATGTCGTTCCACACCCGTAAGACCTCCGTTCATCATCAGAATACAGTTTAAGATATTTTATATTTAATCCCAGAGCATATATGCAGTCAATGCACGCTATACTGTCCATGTCCAGAAAGGGAATAAAAACATCATCAAAGTAGTCCATATTTGACATCAGTTAGTTAGTTAGAATCTCTTGACGCATTGAAAATACATTTCGGTCCAAATATCACAAAAACGCTGATTTTATTCAGTATTGTCTTCTCTTCCGCGTTCCTCCAAAAAGATTCAAACGGTGTGAATCGATCAATGATTTGGGCCGCCAATGTCACTTAATTTCAGCAGTTCAGATCGTGTCAAACCGCCAATCTGCTGAAATCAAGGGACATTGGCGACCCGAATCATTGATCGATTCGCTGATTCATTAACCGTTTTAATCTTTTTGGAGAAAGAGAGGACAATGCTGAATAAAGTCATAGTTTTTGTTATTTTTGGACCAAAATGTATTTTGGATGTTTCAAGAGATTCTAATGAACTAACTGATGTCACATATGGACTACTTTGATGATGTTTTTATTCCCTTTCTGGACATGGACAGTATAGCGTGCATTGACTGCATATATGCTCTGGGATATAAAATATAAAATATCTTAAACTGTGTTCCGATGATAAACGGAGGTCTTACGGGTGTGGAACGACATTAGGGTGAGTCATTAATGACATCGATTTCATTTTTGGGTGAAGCAAAAATTCATTTCATTTTTAAGTGTAGCAAAAGCATATTTGTGATATTTGAGGCTCGATGTGCTGCGGTGATACGCAAATTCCCTGTTGTATAGCTTGCACACAACAATGCTCTTGTCACCGCTTCCATCCTTTCTTTTTTTAAAACAAAATTTCCCATCCACGGGGCCAAGCAAAGCGGGCTCATCAGCTTCTTCGTTCATGTTCTATGGTTTTTTGTTGTCGTGACTTGTGAGCGCTAGTTGGTGTTCCAGTACAATCGGTCCGTCTAAACTCATTCATTGAAAAACGTTCCGTGGTGCAAAAATAAGTGTGGTTAAAATTATGTTATTTATTTTTTTGCATAATTAATTAACGCGTTAAAGTCCCGGCCCTAATTTTTATATTTCATTGCACTACAAACAAACACCACTTGAAAATACATTTATCCAAATGCAAAAATGTAAATGCAAAAATATTATTTAATTGTGTGTATTAAATTTAAAAAAAAAAAATGTTTAGAAAAGACAAAATGCAAAATAAAAAATTAACCTTAACATGGAGTTTTATTCCATGTTATTCCAATTTTTTTTTACAAGGCTATTTCCATCACACATGTAATGACAAAGGACATTGCTGGTTCATAAAAAAAAGAACAACTCTCGTTATGCATGTGTGCAAACTCAAACTCAAGTGTCTGTTAGTCGTTTTTTCCCCCTAAAAGTTCTCACAGTTGAAGAAAGGCCATTATATGTTTGTTTTTTCTGCTTATAGCAAACTTTAATTTTTTTAAATAATGAATGTAGTGTTTTTGATTTAGGACTCAGGGTCAAAAGAGATGGACGAAAGGTTAAATCTGCTAAATCTCTGTGGCCAATTTCATCTCCATTAATGTAAAGTCACTAAGTCTAAGCCCAAGTATTTATGCTTTTCCGTGTTGATTTAAAGTTATTTTATGACTCTCTTTGTCCATCATTTAACAAGAAAGCTGCTAAAACCTATCTGTTATTTAAAAAAAAAATGGTTTCATTTTAAGGGTATAAGGGCCTCCTGATTTCCTGAAGATTACTTTTTTAAAGTTTCATGTTATTTATTTCTATTCATTTATTGTGTTTAATTTCTATTGCTTTAGATGTTATGAATTGCTTTTTCTTCAGACTTTCTGTTTTCTGTTTGATAATGTACTTTATTGCGAGTTTCCTTTCTTGTCTTACGTATTCTTCTGTGATATATGTATCCCCAGCGATCTTTGTTCAATAAAAAACTGCATGCGTTATATACGGCATACAGTATATGGCTTCTAAAAAAATAATTGCTAGAGCTGCATCTTTTCAACCTTGTTCATGTGTGAACTCATTCCCTAACAAAAAGCATGCAATAGAGAAAAAAAGATAGTGTATATGTGTGCGTCTTTGACGAAGAGCAGCAAATTTCCTGTGGTCAGAGGTGGTCTGCATTTGCATAATCTTTGGGCGTAAATTGCTGAAAGTCTAATTTTGAAACATCCGCTCAATCTCCGTCAGGCGTAACACTTAATCAGAGATCAGTCCGGCAGACAAGTGGGGTCTGGCACGTTGGTCATCCCTCAGCCTTCCGCCAAAGCTTTCATTCCCCTCAGCCGGAGAACTGTTAATGAACATCAAAGCTATCTTAAATCAACAGTCTGCCGCAGGTGAGAGCTGCTTCGAGTGGCGAGAAACGAACCTCGCATGAATCAAAGATGCTCCTTTTCCACTCGGTCCGTTAGGATATTTGTTTATATAGCTAACTTTCAAGCTTACTAATCAATTCAAACTCTGCAGCACGCTCAATCGCTCTGCGCAGTCTTTTCATCTGCAATCTAAGCAGCAATGTGCCAATACCTATTTTCAGTCTTTAGGCAAACAAAAGGATTCAAGGCGTTTTCCGTTGCCGGCACAATTCAGGCACATTAACGATGCTTTAATTATAATTAAGAAGACAGAGATCTAAAAAAAGAGAAAAGAAACAGCAAGCGCTGGAAAGAACAAAACACTCGCACCCTAATAGCATGTGGGCTGTTTGGACACTTGAAAGGTGAGTCGAAAGCAAATCAATAACGAGCCATTTTGTAATTAACAGAATGTGTGCTGAATTAGGCAAACGACTGTCTGGAGAAATTGAAAATATTGATTTTAATTTATAAAATATATTTCAGCCCTTTGATGCCCTTGCGTCGACAGACAATTAGATTTAACCATCACCTCGATATTTTTGCCTTCTCGTTTCTTCTTATTATCATAAAATCTCGATATTTTCCTATATAATGGGGGAGGTAATGATGTTCGGGAAGGTCAGAGGCTGGGATGGCCAAGGTTGAGGAGGAGATGACCGAAGGAAACGAGAGCTTGTCTTTCAACCGATGGGATCCGCTTGCTTTCAAAGGCCCATAAAACGAAATGAAGCCCTGGGGGTCTGGAAGCAGGCTGGATTATGTTTTCAAAGATGTGTACCCTGTTTGCAGTTGTGACAATGGCGTCTTGGAGCCTCTTGCCAATAGGCCAGCAAACACAAGCGCACATTGTGAAACAGCCCCTTTGGGTGATTAGAATAATCACTTCCTGCTTGCCAGCTCTTTCAAGCCTATGCCAAAGCTCATAGATTAAGGTCACACCGCCATACACACCTCCAACCACCAGGCTCAGAACTATGCTTTCATCGAATAATGCAGCTGAACACCAGCGTGTTACAATTTTCTGTTTGTTTTCTGCTTGATATTCCTAACTAAACAATGAACAGTACTGACAGAGACCCTAGGCACTTAAGTCACACTTTTGGAAGTGCACATTTTGTAATTTCTTTGCACTACAAACAACTGATCAAACCAATTGGCATCTACAACAAATTATGCTCTTTTTTGAACTGATTATATTCTTTGTCTTGGGAGCGTAACCACAGGTGTATCTAAAAATAAGTGTGACACTTCCTTTCTTTAAAATGAAGAATGCTTGCTTTGATTTTTCATCAAACAAGTTGTCCACAAGTTGTGTAGATTTATCCATTTTTAGATGCCAATACGTTTTGGAGGCACTGTAAGTTCAGTATATGAAAATAAAATAACATAACAGAAAAACACTTTTGAAAGGAATGTGAAATTATCATATCTGGTATCAGTGTAATTTGCCATTTCGTATCCTCTGAAGCGTTCATAAACAGAGGTTTCAGGGCATGTGGGTTGAGAACGTTTTTCACACACACACAAAGCACATTAGTGAAACTGCCCATTAGCCCTGAATGCAAATGCATTTAACCCTGTGCGTTACAGTGTTGCTTTCTTCAAATGATTTATTTATTTATTTGAAAGCATTTATAGTGTAGTATGATGGTATTTAATATATTAACATAGGACACAATTAAGAATTATGTTTTAAATGCTCAAACAACAGTGAGGATAAATGATAATGATTTGCTAAATGTATCTATATAAAATAAATATACCAATTCAAAACATTTTTAGAGGTGAAATGTTTACTATTTAAGAAAAAAAAATTGATAATTGTTCAATGGCATCTTTCCCCACTTTTCACAATATATTGGAGCTATTTTATGTCAAAAAGTCAAATAGGGGAAAAAAGCATGCACATCTAATCTTTTTAGTAAAGATGTAAAGCATTAGAGAGCCATGCAGTTTCTTTGAAATGAGGATCCACTCACCTGCATAGAATTCTGGGCTGTAGACTGCACCCACGACTGGATTCAACTTCCAGCCTAGACAAAGACAGAGAGAGAGAGAGAGAGAGAGAGAGAGAGAGAGAGAGAGAGAGAGAGAGAGAGAGAGAGAGAGAGAGAGAGAGAGAGAGAGAGAGAGAGAGAGAGAGAGAGAGAGAGAGAGAGAGAGAGAGAGAGAGAGAGAGAGAGAGAGATCATCTGATATTAGCCACCCTTGGTCTGCACTATGGAAATTCTACATCTGATCCTTCACAAGACAAAGAGTTGAATTCTGGTTAACTAGAAGCTCCAGACCCATGTGTAATGATGTCAGTAGACCAAACTGAAGCGCTTCTGTCATTCAGAGGCAGAATAAAGCCCGGAGTGGCCTGACAGATCTCTCTCTAATTCTAACCTCTACAAATGGTCTGTCTGTTTAAGCCCTCCATAAGTATAAAAAAAGATTCCTACGATATCAACTGAGATTTGATCTAAAAGGATGTCTCAGTTTTGCGAGTAAGTAAGAAAAGAGAACTGCTGTGAAAAACATTTCAGAGGATACTGAGAAAATCGACAGTTACAAGCACTCTTCTTCTCTGGTTTCAATCTGTGGGTCTGTGTCTACAGGAAGTTATTTAGAATGTGAAGACAGTCAGGTTGGTTACACTTTATTTTAGGGTAACATATAGTTACATTTTACTTATTCATATAAGTACTGAGTAATAGTAATTAACTCCATGGGCTTACTGTAGAGTTATGGTTTAGCTAAGGGTTCATTACTTGTAATTTACTATACTAAATACATGTAGTTAGGTGTAACTACGTCACTTTAAAATAAAGCGTTACCATAAAATTTCCTGTTGAGTTGCATACTTATTATGAGGTCTAAACTTTGTTCTGTACACTTAATAATGTTAATATATACAGTAGGGTCCCAAAGTATGTGACTACTCGAGGGAGGGAATGGGATTCAAAATGTAATAACTATTAAACTATTTGAAATATTTAATGATTTGAAAAAGCATCCAAAGAAGCATTTAAACAATATGAAATATGTATGGCTTGTCACTATTTCTAAGTTATTAATTAAATTAGTAAATATATGACATTGATCTGCACAAAATGCTCTTTGGATTATTCTCAAATAATGCTGGAGTGCCGTTGTCATTAAGTCTTTTCCCACCATTGACGGAATATTTCGGTATATAGAAGGGGGTGCAATTACCCATCTTCTGTAGAGGACAGAATCTCCAGATCAAAGCACAAGCGAAAAAGAAGCAGAAACAAGCGACTGACACTAGAGACTGCAGTCTTGTTAGGGTGCCCTTCTGAAATGCTGTAAATGCCAGCTTGAACTGGAGGGGTTACACTTATGCACATGTTGTAGTTGTAGTCTTTGACAAAAACCTGATTTTGTCAACTTTTTTGTTCAAAATGTTGCTTTTTTTAAGGACACTTACTCACATTCAAGTGTTGATAAAAAAGAATGCATGAAGCTAGAATAAAATGTTCTGGGGGCCATTAACATTTACTAGAGAAATCCTGACAGTGGCTGGCAAATTCTTTTAAACCACTGGTGGAGAAAGAGTTAAAGAAATATAAAGTCAACATTTTGCTGTACATGCTGTAACATTCTGTCATTTTTAAGGAAACAAAATTATAATAATCAGAACATTTTTACTTTTGAAGCCCACATGTATATTTACTGAAATTACATTTTGTTTGTAACTGACACAAGTAGGAACAACCAATATTAAACTTATTTTTAATAAATCATAAAAGGGCTAATTAATTGGCAATATCAAAAAAAACTTGTTCTTACCATTTGCATATGGGTTGACGGTCTTTTTATTCGTCATTACCCGTGCTGTTGCATTGTTAACCTGAGTACAAACAGGAGTGTGTGAGCAAGACACATACTGAAGCTAAAAGTGTAAATTGTTAAATATTGCATGCATTACAGTGAAGATTTTCAAATTGATTACAGATCATAACAAACAGTTAAAGAAAAGTGGTAAGACATATAAAGCAAAGAAAATATATGCAAAAGTCTCATCATAAAAAGACTCGTCGGCATGCGTCATCAAATGATGATCAAGTTGAAGGAGTACATGGAGAGAAAAAAAACACAAACACAAAATGCACTCAACAAACGAAAGGCATCGAATATGAGACAGCATGCAGTGGAGAGGGAACGACTAGGTAAAAAAATAAAAACAAGAGAGCGTAGGAATGGAAGGAAAAAAAAAAACGTTTGGCATTGCGCAACATACACTAAACCTTCAGAGTTGAGGTACAGTCGGAAAACAAAGCAACATTTAGCATTCAACACTCCAAGAGCCTTGTGCTTCATCACAAGAATAATAATCAGAAAGGAAAATAAAAAGAAGTAATAACGAAAGAAAATCATTCAAGCCCAAAGGACAGCTAACAAAGGATATAAAAAGAGGGTGCATTATTTAACATAATCATGGAGTTCAGAATCTGAGTAGGATGCGCACGATTCAGTTCAATCCAATCAGAGCCTCTCAGGAAGCTAAATGTTCACTCAAGTAACACGCGTACCAAGAGAAAACAGCATCAAGAAACTCAACATCAAGTCAAAAAACAGTCACGAGGTATCAGCGCGGAGTTCGTGAAATGGCAGATGGCTCTCTCCACTTACCATTCGCCGCCATCGCCCGCGTGTGTATGTATTGTTACCACGGTTACTGAGTTTGGTGAGGGGCCTACCAGCTACCGTTGGAAAAGGGGGGAAAATGAGAAGGCAAAATAGGCAACATCTTACTGAAAGACGGCACCACGTCACATCCGAATAACTCTTAAAAATTGAACATAAAAAAGCTGGAAAACAAAAAAATGCACAACTGTTAAATGGGAACTGGCTATAAGGATGGCCACTGTCATTGTAGACCTTCAGTGACTGTAAAGTAAGTGTCATTTGAGCTGTAGATTTAAAGGCTTGTGTTTGAGGCCAGCTCTGTCTAATAGCAGCCTCTTCAGGCCAATTAATGAGCGCTGCCGGCTTCAGGCTGCTTTTAGCGGAGATCCCTTGTCAACTTTGCAATAAGGCCTCTGGCTATCATCACACAAATGTTGTTTGCACTCTTCCTGATGACTTACTGCACCCATTTGCTTATTAAGCCAAAATATGCTATAAAAAAAAATGAACTGAAAAGAACAGAAAAGAATCGAATAAACACAAGTGAATGCCAACTAAAGCAAACCAATTAGATAACGGCGAGCACCGTTTTATATCTGATTTGAAGTCTTAGAATAACTGAAACGTTTTAGGGATGCAATGGAGGGAGGGAGGGAGGGAGGGAGGGAGGGAAAGAGGGATAGAGAGAGGAGCACACGCAGGAAAAGACGAGTGATGCGTCTAAAATAGTGAGATGAGAGTGAGGCACACACTGACACACAAAACAGAATGAAGGGTAACAACAAGAACGACAACAACAAACACAAAAAAATGAATAAAACAAACAAATAAACCAAAAAAAAAAAAAAACAATTGAGAAGGGAAATATTTGTTACATGCACCTCTATTTTACGACCTTCTACCACCGTGCCGTGTAATTTCTCTCTGGCCCTGTCCGCATCGGCACTATTTTCGAAAGTTACGAAACCAAAACCCTGCATGCAGGTGGGAGAGGGGAGGGGGGAGAACAACATGCACATTATTAATTCAGTCATACACCCAAGAAATCCACTGTGGCTCTACCTCTGCCATTCTCACACACAAAAACAGCTGCTGCTGCTGCTGCATTTACCCCCTCTCTCTTTCTCCTCCTCTTTTCTCCTGCACCATGCAAAGCATCGAGATTAACGATAATTTACGGGTTCTGTTAGAACCTCTAAGGAGAAATGAAATAAAATAGCACGTCTAAGAACGTAAAGTCACTTAAAGGAAATGCAAAAAAAAAAATAAAAAAAGAAAGAAACCAAACGAAAGATTATACCTTTAATAACAAGTCTTAGAGTAAACAAAATCTAGAGGAAAAAGTGGAATAAATGAAACACTGTCATTTAGCACTCTATAATGCAACATAAAGAAAAGTCATTACAAAAGAAAAAAACAACCCATAAGACAAATGATAAAGGATTGTGAACTACAGAACTTGTTAACATGCATCATTATCTCCCCAGCTGGAACAGAAGAACATAATTCATATTTCAATAAAGAAAATTGTTTGTGCACAGGAATGATGCTAAGTGTCATAACACTGAATAACGCTGTCAATTACGGAGCTCAGCGGAGAATTGTTCTTCATTTGACACCATAACAGAACAAAGACAAGTGCCAAACACATTTCCACACACTCCATTGAACAGGGCACTAATAACTCTAGCACAGCAGCTGATATGAGATTGCATTACATACGTTAACATGACTACAACAAGCATTTATTCTGTACAGTACAGCTATTAATTCATCACTGGATTCTTTCCCTTTTTTAAATAAACATGGTGTTCATTTAAGCTTCTAAACTCACTGGACTCTTCTGATTGGTCAAGAATAAAAGCATGCAGAGGAAGTAAGTCACACACGTACCTTCGATCCTCGTTCATTAAATATGATTTCAACATCTAAGATTTTACCAAATTGCTGGAAAGAGAACAGAACACAGATTAGACGTACACTCTAAATGTGATTTTACATGTAAACTCGCTTTCTCAAGGTGCATTAAGCCACATGTTTTAAATGTAGGTTTAGTTTAGACCTAAAAATCACCAATTATTCAATTATTAATCCTTGTAATGAGTCATTTATTATCCATTTATCTTTGTTCATCCGAAAAACAAATCGTTAAGTCAGACATAGAGCCTCAAGAAAAACAGATATAAAAGCTCTTTTTTAATTTGGACTTAAAATAAATAATCACACATCATTCAAGAGTTTGGGGTTGGGAAGTTTTTTATTATTATTATTTATTTAAAAAAATGCTCAATGCTCAAACTAAAATGTTTCTTATGCTCATCTTTCATTTAATAAACTATCATTTAATAAACTATAAAAAAAACTATATTATTACAAGTGTAACAAAAAATTTAATAAAATGTGATTTATCATTGATGTCCAAGCTAAATTTTCAGCATCATTATTCCAGTCTTCCATTAATTCTTTGAGAAAAGAACTGCATTTTACCAATGTAAATTTGTTACATTTTAATGCATTTTAATTTCAAAAATAAAATAATCCAATACTGACCCCAAACTAGTGTTGTCAAAAGTGCCGAGCGCGATACCGAATCGGTACTGAAATGTTAAAAATGTGACGCTTTGAGCGCTGTTGAGCTGTATTCGTCAACTCCTCTGACTGGCTATTGTGCTCACGCGCTCATCGGACGTGCCTGTGATTGGCTACATTGATCAACACACGGCAGTGGTTTGAAAGAACACGGAAGTGTTTGAAAGGGTTTTGAAAGAGAAAGCAGGAGCGTTTGAAAGCACAAGCAGGCGTCAACCAGCGGACCGGTAGGCTGATAGACGCCAGCATTCAAAAGCTCTTTGTGTATCTGTGCAAGCACTCTGAAAAGCATCACTGATGTATTTTTACAACATGTTTGTGAAACGCTGATCGTAGTAGCCAATCACAGACACATTTGATGAGCGCGTGAGCACAATGGCCAGTCAGAGGTGTTTACGATTACAGCTCGACAGCGCTCAGAGCGTCACATTTTTAACATTTCAGTACCGATTTGGTATCGCGGTCTGTACTTTTGACAACACTACCCCAAACTATGCATTTTTTCAAGACTCAAATAAATAGGCCCTAATTCAGTAATGCACTATTGAGCTACCAAAACGAGACTAGACATGATCACAGATCGTACCGAAACTTTAAATATCATGGCAGTAGGACAGCAGGTTAGCACACACATCTGTCTGCTCTGTGCTGGGACAGTAACCAAGAGAAAGAGAGAGAGCAGATACTTACGCCAAACATTTGCCTGAGGTCTGGATCTCTGAACCTGAAGGGGATGTTAGAGACGTGGAGCCTCTTGGGCTGCGTTTTGTTTTCTGTGTTTTCAGATGACTGTGTTTGCTGTTGGCTGTCTGTCTGTGCTGAATCGTCTGTCTGCTGTGGGAAAAAAAGAAATCAGGGAATATCAGTTAGTAAGAAGCGCCAGTTTAATGCGCCAACTGTAAATTTATTCGACAGTGAAGATGTGCTTTTCAGATGCAGAAAACCAGTTGTTGGCCACGCCACTGATGTGCTTTTTAACTTGGTCCATTGTAGCGCTGCAGTCAGGATGTATAGTCTATCGTGCCTGTACCTCCAGGCGCTCCCACAGAGCCAGACCCAAAGCCTTGTTTTAACAATATAGCTGGTGTAAACCTTTACCACCTGTTCCTGCCTCCCTTTCTCAGGAAGATACGAAAAACATATGTAGAGCGAGCGCACACACAAAAATGAGCATTTGAGTTGTAGTTTGTAATGCGGTTTTTACAAGGGTTGGTGCAATGGGTGAAATATGACATTGCTGCTTCACTATATCTTGCTTTCTCTGGCCACGCATGACTGCTGGCTGCTCCCTGCAACTATGTGCTTCTCAGTCTGGACTGCTGCCTGGGAGAGAAAATGGCCTAGCCCCGTGTGTGTGTCTGTTTCTGTCTGACTGTATTTGTATGACTTAGCTAGAGAAAGTATAGCATTGGCAGACTTTACTTTACATTTTCCTCCCATGTGTACATTTGTGTGTCAGTGGGCGACTTCCAAATGCCATTTCTGAGCCCTTAAAGGGACAGTTTAACCAAAAAATACTGCAATTCTGCAGTTCCAAACCAGTTTTTTTTCCCTCCTCAATGGGATAATTTTTGAATAATGATGTCAAAGCAAAGGATGCAAAAGTATTATACATGAGCTTGAATAAAATGGCAGTGAACGAGTTAACTTAAAGGAATCCAGCTCAAAAGAACGATTCATTCACAATGAATGATTCTGCTCTCATTAATGTGCATTTTCGTTTTCACCTCACCAAACGTGACTTCAGTTGCTCTGCCCTTTGGATTGAAGCCATAGTAGTACTCACTTTAATGTAATTCACCCATTATGTGTGTTAGCATGAGCAAGTTCCAATGTATGTGAATTTATGTGCATTTATTTTCCTTTGTAGCTCTTGAAAAAGGGAAGCGGAGGTTCTGCCTCGAGCCTGCAGTTATGCCCAGAGATATTTTTTAAACTTTCTGCTTGCTGCAGCTGTCCTGTCATGCTTCAAGCGCTCTGGAAATCATATTGTCTGGAACAAAAGAATGACTGAGTCCCAGTGTAACAACTGCCTCTTTGACATTACAGATGCTCAGGACTGTTAAAGCAAGCTTCACTGGAAATACTGGCAACGGAATGGACCGTGTGTCTGTGTGCATGCGGCATTGTTATTTAAACAAGGCGATGCTCAGGGCGACTCTGACAAAAGCGGCAACAGAAAGATTCAAAGAAGCAAAGCTCAAATGAAGAATAAAGAACTGCTTGCTGGGACTGTAAATATGAATACCGTGTCATCATAATGTTTGTACAGGGTACTATATACCCACCCGACTGAAACGGAAGGGTTGGGGGAGGGGGGGAGTACTTGAAAAATACTAGTCTTTCAATACATGAAAGGCGGCAGAAGTGCAAGGGGAAAAAAATATCTGTCTTGTGTTATTACAAGTCATAAACAAAAGAACACCCACTCCTGAAGGCAGAGAACAAAGAAAAACGGAAGATAAAACGCTAAAGCAGTGTAGTAAACCATCCAATGTAAAACTGACAAGATGTGCAGCGTCTTTATTGCTTTAACAAAATTGCACTTTTCCTATTGCGGGAGGCTCGGTTTAATGGCGTCGTGAGGCAAGCGGCCCTCTGCAGAAGAGACAACTGGGGTGTTATAATTGGAAATATGCTTTTCCATTTACTGCTCTTTCAATAAAAGTATAGGAAGGAATGCAGCAGGTCTTTAGGTTGAGGCATGGCGCAGTCGGCAGCCATATGTGCAATTTAAGAGATCTCATTTCATGGTCCGTGCATATGGCTGCCTTAATGGCTCAATTAATTGATTCCGAAATCAATTAATCGATTCGCCCCTGTCTAGTTGCCGTGGGGAGCCGGAGGCCATGGTGACTGATCTCAGGGTGATGGGATGAGACGGGGGAAAAAGGAAATAAATCTATACGACTAAAATAGGGGCCAGCGGCAGAAACAGAACACATTTTGTATCACATTCACAGTGCGTGTGGAAATATTCGTGAATCAGACTTGCCTCGAAATCCTAATTCAAACAGGCGACGCACAATAAGATACTTTTAATCGTGTCGAATCACAATAAATTCCAAAGCGCTATCAAAGAGAGAGAGAGAGAGGAAAAAAAGACCTCTGCTGCCATTTCTAGGGAGCCAGGTATTGTGTTGTTCCCTATAGGGAGGAAAGGTGAGGGAAAGATGGAGCGATAACGACAGGGATGTGAGGGAGGACAGCGGTTCAGCCTGGGAGACCTACTCAATTACTGATTGGGGACTCACAGAGTTGTGAGTGTTTACCATTCATTGATCTCACACTGAGTGCTAAACGGTAAACAGTGACAGGGCTACCAGTGTGTGCTCTGAGCACACACACACACACACACACACACACACACACACACACACACACACACACACACACACACACACACACACACACACACACACACACACACACACACACACAGCTGCTGGAGTGTAAGAGCCCACACGGACACACATATGGCAGCGCTGGACAGAAAAAGATAACCTCACAGTGAGGACTTGGAGCGTAAAGTGCCAGTAAAATATTTTCCTTTCCAAGGAATTTTTCAGTTGGGGGAATGTGGAATAATTGCATCAACCTTCATTGATCCATGAGGGAGTTTTTGTTTAATAATGTGTTTGAAAAGAGTATGGAGAAAGTTGCATTAGCCTGCAAAATAGACGTTTCATGAAAATGTATAGCAGGGGAAAAATACAAATTTATACATACTATACATATTGTGTGTGTGATTTTTTTCCCCTTATACATTTCTTTATGTAATGTATATTTAGTGACACACACACACACACACACACACACACACACACACACACACACACACACACACACACACACACACACACACACACACACACACACACACACACACACACACACACACACACACACACACACACACACACACACACACACACACACACACACACAATTATAAATATATACATATAAGGGCAGTTACCCACTTAACCTAAAAGGAGAAAAATGTTTTTTATTCTTTTCTCAGAACAATTCTGGGATGTGTGCCAGGTAAAAATACAGCCTGTGTGTGTGTGTGTGTGTGTGTGTATAGCATGCATACGGCTAACAGTTTACATAGCGTGCCATCTGTGCCGCATTCTTCTAACTGGCAGAAGACTCCAATATGGAGGGAAAAACAATAACAAACAGTAAAAAAAGGCTTCGGTTAATCTTTTTTGGTATCAAAAGATTCATTAATAGTCGTTCATTATAACAGACACATATTTTGGTGCATTGTTTGGTTTTACATGAGGAGAAAATAAAAGCCAAGCATTTGGGGAAGATAAACCAACCAAAGGCACAGCGCTCAGTGCGTCAGAGTGGTGCATGCTCATCTGCGGGGACGTTCTCATGCACAAACCACTGCACAATAGCTCAGAGGTCCAACACTGAGGGTTTCCTGCACTTAGTGAACCACAGAGGCGAAAAAAGGACAGATAACGTACATCAGCGATGATACAATTTCAAGATGTGCTATTTTCAGCATAGCAACATTAATAGGATGAGAAGCAGCAGCTGTCTAAGTCGACCTCCACTATCATTCGCGAGTCTACAACCATCCGTCGAACCCCAAAAGCTGCACCAGAGGGGTTGAGAGGGGGACGTTCTGCAAGATGTATGGGCCATACCCTCTCGTGGGTTTGGCCCCTTCCACACGTGTCCTCCCTTAAGGAAAGGCAGCTCTCCCTCCGCCTGGATAAGGGTGGGCACGCCGGGGCCGCCTCTCTTGGGAGCACATGGGGGAAGACAGCCAATGGAGCGTGACAGGAGTCAGAGCAGCAAGCCAACGCATTGAGCTGACATACACACTGTTTGTGAAATGTCCTTTAAAAAAAACTAAAGAACTGGATGAGAAAATAAAAGATTTAAAACAAAATGAGACTATCTGAAACAACTCTATCGAACAGTGACACTTAGAGGCGAAAGGTCACTTGAGAGGAAGCAGTGTCCCTGCGATTGGCTGATTACAGTCAATGAGATAATGCCTGGCTATCATGTTCACATCATGGTCAGACCAACCTGAATGGGTCAAACTAGCGGCAATGGACTGGCTAATTACAGAGTAAACAACTCACCCACTCGGACATCACCATTTTCTGTATTGTCCAAAACTAAATGAACTTGAAATGATCTGTGAGTGGGCCAGTTTTAACAACCACTCAGGTCAGTTGAATTAAAGGTCCACCTCTGCGTCTGTGACCATCATTACACCCCTGGTGTTAACTGAGAATCTGATGACTAATGTCCCGGGAAGAAGGTGACAATTATTATTAACAGCCATAACAAAAATGCTAGAAGCAGAAAATAATTCAAATAAAATTCAAGCTATTATTGAAGCCATTAAAACAAGGACATCACAAACTTATATTTTGAAGTGACATGGTTAATAAAAAGTATGTTAAGATAAACATACAAAACACATAGGTGACATTTTACGGTAACACTCTACAAAAAGGTCTCCGTTGTTAACATTAGTTCTTGCATTAACTAACAATGAGCAATACATTTGTTACAGTATTTATTAAACTTTGTTAATTTTAGCTAATAAAAATAAAACTGTATCGCTGTATCATAGTGCATTGACTAACTTGATCAAATACAACTTTTGATTAAAAGTAAAAAGGAACATTTCATTATAGCATTCATCAATTTAGAATAATGTTAATGTATAAATAACCTATTTTTCATTGCTAATTCTAAACAAATGTTAATTTAAGAGTATGTTACACTGCTGTTGTTTAAACGTTTGGCGGCAGCTGTTTTTGAAAGAAGTCTCTTCAACAAGTCTGCATCAAAAACACCGTTTTTTAATATAACACAGCTATTGTGAAATATGAATACAATTTAAAATAACTTTTCTATTTAAATATATATTAGATTGCAATTTATTTTTGTGACGTCAAAGCACATTTTAAGCATTATTACTCCAGTCTTCAGTGTCACATGATACTTCAGAAATCATTCTAATATTGTGATAACATTTATTATTATTATTATTATTACCAATGTTGTAAACAATTGTGCTGCTTAAAGCTACACTGTGTGATATTTTCCTCATCTAGCGGTGTAAAGGTATATGACCATCCAGTGAATAATAGTTTCTGTTCCTCTCAATTCTGATTTTGTTTTAACTGCTACGGTGGCTTATTTAGTCCTAGATTAACATGGCAATCCCCCTCTTCAAATTCGACACGGTGCCATCGGGTGTTAAAACGTGAAAGGCGAAGCTTGAATTTATGGGTATGTCCCTCTTTGGCTAATGTACTTTCAAGATGGAGGAGCAACATGCCGACCAGCATTCGAACCCCTCACCCATATGTATTTTCAATGGTATATTATAAACTTACGAGAATACTTTATTACTTGAAAGAAGTAAATATACATTAATGAGCACATATATTTTTGAAAGAACTAAGTGTTTTTAGCTAAGAATAAACAAAAAAAGTTACACAGTGTAGCTTTAATTTTTTTTTTGTGAAAGCCAAAAACAACATTTATTCGAACAAAAAATGTGTATATCATTGTAAATGGCACTGGCACTTTACTGGCACTATTTTTATTTCTGTTCAAAACGGTGGGTAAACGGCTCCTAAATTAACAACACATTACTTTTACAACAGAAACGAATTAATGGTAAACTTACTTAAGCTGCATGAACAATGCCTTTCTTCTAGAGCTGCAGTACAGCCAAAACAATATTTGTTGCATTAATTTCTGATTTTCTGACTTCTGATTTTTTCCCTCCATTGATAGCTATGCAACTATGACTTTGACACTTCAAAAAGTTAATTAAGAGATTGTAAAACTAAACCACGTGATTTTTTTTACATATAAACTTTCATCAACTCACACAATAGTTGTGGTAAATACAGTCCCTGACAAAAGTCTTGTCGCTTGTGTACAAATTGACCTAAAGTGCCGCTGAAATATATTTCTAATCAAGATTTTTTTTTACAAGAAATGGCTCATTTTAATCCCACCAGCATTTGTGATAATGTTTCAGTGAAAAACCAAACTTTCAAAAAGTATTCTAATATTCACAGCTTGGTAAAGCCCATTGAGTCAATTTTTGCAAAGACATAAGTGTTGTCACCTTGTCATATGAGCTTATCCTGTGACTAATAATGGATCAATTAGGTCTCAAGTGTGTATAAAAAGAACCCCAGTAGGCTAGACCTTCACATCAACTGCAACTAGACCTCTGCAAACATGCCTAAGATTCACCCAGAGACTAAAGTTTTGATTATCAAGAGGCTGAAAACCAGATCCACTGCTGATGTGGCAGACACCTTCAATGTGTCTCAGCGTCAAGTACAGAGGATAAAAAAAAGATTTGAAGAGACTGGAGACGTTTTTGACAAGCCCAGGTTAGGCAGACCCCGCAAGACAACTGCTCGAGAGGACCGTTTGTTGGCTTGAAAATCCAAGGCCAACCCATTTTCCACTGCAGCAGAGCTCCACGAGACCTGGTCACCTGAAGTCCCTGTGTCAACCAGAACAGTTTGTCGGATTCTGTCTCGAAATGGCCTCCATGGTTGAATCAGTGCCCAGAAGCCAGCACTAAACAAAAGACAATTGAAAAACCGTGTTGCATTTGCCAAGGCCCACAGCCTGCTAAAAGGATGGACCCTGGAAAAGTGGCAGAAGGTGGATTTTTCAGATGATTCTTTAGTTGAATTACACCACAGTCGCCTCAAATATTGCAGGAGACCTACTGGAGCCAGAATGGATCCGAGATTCACCCAGAAAACAGTGAAGTTTGGTGGCGGAAAAATCATGGTCTGGGGTTACATCCAGTATGGGGGTGTGCGAGAGATCTGCAGGGTGGAAGGCAACATCAATAGTCTAAAATACCAAGAAATCTTAGCTACCTCTTATATTCCCAACCATAAAAGAGGCCAAATTCTGCAGGAGGACGGTGCTCCATCGTACTTCCATCTCCACATCAAAGTTCCTCAAGGCGAAGTAGATCAAGATGCTCCAGGATTGGGCAGCCCAGTCACCAGACATGAACATCATTGAGCATATGTGGGGTAGGATGAAAGAGGACGCATGGAAGACGAAACCAAAGAATAATGATGAACTCTGGGAGGCATGCAAGACTGCTTTCTTAGCTATTCCTGATGACTTCATCAATAAATTGTATGAATCCTTGCCAAACCGCATGGATGCAGTCCTTCAAGCTCATGGAAGTCATACAAGATATTACATTTGGATCTCACAGCACCACAACTTAATTTGCTGACATATTTTTGTATTTGCTGTAAATTTGTTCAGTTTCTGTATAGGCGACAAAACTTTTGTTTTGCCAAAATTTGACCTTTCCGTCTTGATTAAATGATAAATATTTTTTCTGTGAACATTATTTATTTCAGTGCATTAAACTAGCTTTTCATATGAGCTATTTTTAACACCAATTAATTAATTAAAAGCCAGGTTAATATCAGGTATTTCTAGAAAATAGATAAGCGACAAGACTTTTGTCAGGGACTGTATAAGCTGAAGCATTTTTGCTTGACGTGCGAGAACCAATGAGGTTCATTCTCTTGTTACACAGCACGTTTCAGCTTCAGCAAGAACCAATGAGGCTTGTTTTTGCAAGTTAAGTTGAGCTTCTGTTTATGTTTTCTGATCAGTGTTTATATGTGAATAAGTATAAATCGTATCTGTTTGTCATATATAGTGATAATGTCTATTCAGAAAATTTAGACTATATGGATTAGTTTTACAATCCCTTCATTAACTTTTTGAAGCGTCAATGTGGTAGTTGCA
This sequence comes from Pseudorasbora parva, assembly GCF_024679245.1. NCBI lineage: Eukaryota > Metazoa > Chordata > Actinopteri > Cypriniformes > Gobionidae > Pseudorasbora > Pseudorasbora parva. The sequence continues at coordinate 29,248,809 of NC_090173.1, forward strand.
TAGCTACCAATAAAGGGACAGAAAGTTCTCAGATTCCATCAAAAATATCTTTATATTTGTTTTGAATACGAACAAACGTTTTACAGGTTTGTAACGAAGGGTGAGTAAATGTAGCCTGGCTCCGACCTCCAACGTATTTTCAGTCAATTTTCATTTCCATCTGGGATTGCAGCATAATCTCTGGTTTCCTCCAGTCAAATTTGAACCGGTCCAAATAGCGAACAGAGGGAGAAGCTGAGAACGATGACGTTAATGTTGTGCGCTAGTTTGAGATTACATATGTCATAACCAAACATTAACGATTGGTTATGGCAGATCCAGAGTGGCTCTGGGCAGATCCAATCATTTTAATCTTTAACAGAGTACCCGCCTTCAAGGAAGTTAACGCTTGACTCTTTGTACAAATTAAATGTACGAGAGTCTGGTAGGACCAAGCTAGAGTATTTCATGTTTTCATTTTTGTGTAAACTTTTTAAAAAATATAAATAAAAATCTTACTAACCCAAACTTCTTGATCAAAAGCCTAGTGTATGTAGAAATCAACATTAACCTAGATTAATACATGTATCGTTCATGTTAGCTATAGCATCAACTAATGTTAACAAATAGGAACATATTGCAAATTGTCACTGCAAAAGTATATTATTGGATTCTTGTGGAAAGTAAATACTGTTCAATATGCATTTATGAAATCCACCACAAGGTCTCTCACATTGACCACTGAAAATACGGCACTGCGCTTTATCAAAACAGCAATAAAAACCATCTATTACTGTATAAAACGTCCCTCTGGGGGCTGATTGGTTATCACCTACAGTACTCCAACAAACAACGAAAAGATGAGAATGGGGGAAAAAAATCACCGTCTAGGCCTCTTTTGTTTGCAGATGAAGGATCAGTTGTGAGGAACGTCTTGGATCTAAAAACAGCTCCAGCCAGATGAGGTCATAGCTTTGGATGCCTGTAAAGTTTTGCTTTCTCTCGGCTCAGAAAGTGAAGGAAAGAGATAGAGAGAGCGAGAGGGGAGAAGGGGAGGGGGGAGGTATAATGGCTTTTCCAGATGTGGTTTTGCTCCCTTCTGCTCTGGCACTAAAAAAGAAATTTGAACACTAAGGTAGGATAGGCAATGAAAATCTGGACGCTGTTCGCAAGAATGCTCACATTTTCCTTCAAATCAATGAAATGGTTTCAACATTCTGTCTGGTGATCAAATAGTCTAATTATACAACAGGAGTTTCTTTTTCCCCGCCATGCAATACAAATGTAGACATTTTCGAAGAATTGTTAAATGCAGTAAATGCAAATATGTGCTAATTTAGTTTATATGACACATGCAACTCAAAATCATAAAATGGGTAATTTTGCCCCTTTACTTGGGCCAAAAAGCCCCCCAAGCTCTCCCCAGCTGCCATCCGAACTAGCTCTATTTCCTTTTCCCATTACATATCAGATCAGAAAGGCATTCCTTTTCAATAAAAATGTCTAACGTGTTTAATAATAAGTGTTTTTCATTTAGGGGAAGGTAAACAGACGTGCTGAATTAGAGAAGATAAAAGTGAGTGGGTCCAATATCATCGGTCATAAAAAGTGGGTGGAGCTTGTCCCACCCTCATACAATGGTTATGATGCCCATGCCTACATGTTATGATGGAAAATGAAGTTTGAAATGTACTATTATATATAAACTAAAAACTAAAATAAATAAAAAAAAAACACCTCTTGGGGCAGCTTACAATAAGGGCGTCGTTACAAACAAAAAATGTACTACAATACAAACAATAAATAAATAAACCACAAATCCCCCAATTAACAAATAAAAGTTCTCTTGAAGCCAAATAATAACTTTGCATGAAGAACACACCAAACTTTTACACCTCAAGTCATGAATGTAAGAAAATAATGAGATCGTTTAGATTTTTAACTATCCCCCAAAAAAACTAATTCTCTAGCCACTTCTTGTTACTACGCAGAATTGCATTTAATCATACAATTTTAGAATAAAATTTTTTTTTTTAAAAACCTAGAGGGAACTAAATTCAGCGAGGGCACTTTGTACTCTGGGTTGGTGGAATAACACACAGATAGTCAATTATTCATGGAAATGCCCTGAAACATATGAAATATTAAGGCGGGCTACAGCACTGATGTCCTTGGAGGGCAGATCACGGAGGGCACCTCAATCCACAGCACAATCCAAAAAACCTGAACCGTGACGAGCAATGCCATCAAGAAGAGCCGGAGATCGAGAAAGCGGTAAAGAAAGAGATATACTGTAGAGAGCGGCGCTTACTGTGGCTGTGCCGGAGACCGCCTGTATGCTGTTGTCTGGTCCGCTGGGCTCACTGTGCGTCTGGGCAGGGGGGTACATGTTCAGTGTGTGCTCTGCCACGGGGGTCTGGCCCGAGTAGTCTGGAGTCGGGTGAGGGTGGGACGGCGTGTATTCAGCAGGAATGCCGTTCTGAGGGGGAGCGAACTGGGCCGATGGGTAAGGCTGGGCCATGGTTTCTGGGGGTGCTGGGGCGTCTTGATTACCCTGATTAAACAGAGAACAACAGCAAAATGTTAGCGACATGATAAATGACCAAACATACAGCATGTGGACACCTGAATTCGGCATCCATATCTGCATTAAGTCTCAAAACCATGGTTTAAAGTGATTTGATGCTCTTTTTTTCTGCTACAACAGCTATTTATTGCAAACATATTATTTTATAAATCTAATCTATAATGCTTTGTGTGAGTGCTGGGGATAATCCACCAAAAATAGATACATATATAACTGTTCATCGACCCTTCATGCAGGTTCCACCAGGTGATAGTGACACGTAACTCATCATAACTTTATTTAATGCCAAAAATGTACACAAGCGATTCAATGAACCATTTGATTCATATGAATTCAACTGAGAAAAGAGTTGCTGTCTTAATGTTGTTTATTAAAAAAATACACTCCAGAACGAGTGTTCAAGCATCCTGCAAATTAGATTTAACATTTTCCCTTATTCTTGGTTTTCTGTTACAAGATTTGTACAAAAACAGATTCCAAAACATCGCTAATAAGCACAGCCTGCTTAAGACAGATTTAAAAAGAGATTTTTTTAATTGTATATCACGCTGACATGATTTAAAACATTATCATGCAACAAAATAATGCATGATATTATCTTTGTTTAAGGATATATTTGTTAATAAAAGGACAGCATTCAATTTGAACTCAAAAACCACGTTGTCTGCAAATTCATTCATGAAGTTTACACTTTAGTCACACTGGCTTTAGACTACATTGTTTTGTTTTCAAGTAGCTTACACTCTCATTCAGACACAAGAGGTCAGGAATGATTGTATTGGGAAACCCTTTAGTATGGGGAACACATTCACTATTAACTATGACTTTTGCCTCAATAAACTCCTAATTTACTGCTTATTAGTAGTTTTTGTAGTATTTAAGTTTAGGTATTGGGTAGGACTAAGAGATGTAGAATAAGGTCATGCAGAATAAGGGATTAATATGTGCTTAATAAGTACTAATAAACAGCCAATATCCTAGTAATATGCATGCTAATGAGCAACTAGTTAATAGTTAATAACTGAACCTCAAAACCTTGTATTGTTTTATGTATCAAACATCATTATGTGTCCGCATGCTTTAAAGTCCATATATGAGCACCACACACATGCTTCATCTCTGCGCCAGTCGTGCTCTCTTGAACTATTAGCGAAGCACACGCTCGGCTTCATACACAAGTTCTCTCAAACAGTTGGGCCAATTAAATTACAGTGTTAGCATTCACCGGACCGACAACAAATGAACAAGCACACCCCGAGACAAATGCGTCCCGTACACAACATGCATCAGACCTTTATCACAGGAAGAGCTTTCTTATTTGATCAGGACCACTTCATCCACCTCCCAGCAACCAGATTATCCACTTAGGCTTGGAGACGTCTCTACACCCCGTACACCAAATCTACGCTAAACCGCTGATTTGCATGCCGCACCCGAGAGACCGAAAAGCCGGCTAAATTAGTGCTGGCTATCAATAAACAACGGCAAGTCACATGATGCACGGCAGTACAGATAATGGGGAAAAATACATTCATCTAAACAGCTGTGTGTATTTGACATGGATGCAAGTTGTTTAAACCTTAGGTGACGGTAGCTTTTTTTATTTGTCTGGGTTCTTGTTCTGTACAGCCATCTGGAAACTTTTTGCTATTCTATTGCCCAGAGGTCAGTGTAATATTTTAAATTAGCTTTTATTTTTGGTTTGAGTATATATATATATATATATATATATATATATATATATATATATATATATATATATATATATATATATATATATATATATATATATATATATATATATATACACCATGGTCTGTTTAAATACTCGATTCTGATTGGCTGGAAGGTATGCAGTAAAAGCGTTTAATGCACAGGTAGTTCCAGTCAGTTTGATTACAGATCTAAATTAATCCACCACTATAAACATTCGTAACCATGGTTATTTCAGATTCTTCTCATTTTAGTAAAGTACTACTTAAATTTTGACATTTCACATCAAATATTGCTTTTTTTTCTCTAGCTTTATTTCAGTTAATGAAGACTATTGTTTAATAGTGTATGTGTTTGCTTTCATTTCTTTGACTTGAGGAAAGACTCAGTGTTCTAAGAGTATATGTATCTTTTCCAAGATACAGAGAAATGTATTTAAAGAGATGACTTTAAGGTTCACCCAAAAATGAAAATGATGTCTTCATTTACTCAACCTCATGTCTATTCTTCTGCAGAAACATTTTTTTGACAAATATTGTTGTCTATGCAAATAAAGTCATATGGACCCCATTATACAACAAATTATTCTGCAGAAGACAGAAAGTCTTATAGGTTTGATGTGAGGGCGAGTAAACAATGACTTTAAACATTTATTTTCATTTTTATACTGTAAAAAAAATTCAGGTCCCAATGGAACATTTTTTAGTGACTGATCATATCAAAATGTTTTAGTCAGCCACGTTGAATTTCTGTGAATTAAACTGCATCAATTCACAGAAATTCAATTTGGACAACTGAAAAATTTAGATGTGATCAGTCACTAGAACATTTTCAATTAGAGACCTGCATTTTATTTTTATAGTGTAGGTGAAATATCCCTTGAAGAAAGTATGTGTAGACAATTCTTAAGAACAGTTTCTGCTTTTTTCTCCATTTATTCTCACTGCAGTCTAGGATAAATGATTTAAAAGAGATTTTAAAGAGACCTTATTTGTTATTTTCCATTCTTACAAGAGGAAACACTTCGTGACACACTTCATACACACACGCTCACATCTTCTCCATGCCAAACCCTAAGTTATGTAGGCAGAGAGATCCCAGCACCCACAGGCCTGTCGAGAACACACTCTGAAACGGGACAACTGTACATGATAAAACAAAGAGAAATACACTTTCCCACCACTTTCTCTGCTCTGACCATAATGCCACACAACACAGAAACACCCCCTACGTACAAAGTGTAGGATAAAAGGAGAGAAAATCAACAGTCCTCTCTGTGATTTAAAGGAATAATATTCCAGTCAAAAATTAAAATCTGTCATAATTTACTCACTCTCATGTTGTTCCAAACCCATATGACTTTCATATACAATAGCATACAATAGCATTGCGTGAGGAATATGCTGAAATTTAATTTACTGACTTCGCTTTAATTCTCCATGGGTTCTCATGAGTAAAGTAGTGATGCCAGATCCAAGAAAAAACAGTTCTTTTGAGTCTTTTCAATGAATACGTTTTATTTTTTGCTTTTAGTTTTATGTTTTAATTTGTTGCTATTTTTTGAAAAACTGGAATAAATTATTTGTTCAAGTTTCAGTGAGCTGGTTGCCCACTGGAGAGTAAGACTATAAATGAAAAATTGGTTTGAAAGTATCAGATGACTTTTTAGTAGTGCATAGAATGAATATAAGGTTATAGATCACATTTAAATACTTTTATAGTACTTTTGCATTCTTTTTAAAGCTTGACAGCTCCAGTATAGCTAATGTACGAACAAATAAAAATGTATACCTTGAATGCAATGCAAGTAACTTTGGATAAAAGCTGTCAAATGTAAGTACTGAGAAGAGCATTCAGGATGTTCTTAAAAAAAAAAAAGCACCTTTTGTATTCTCCAGAAGTCAGTCACACAGCTTCAGAACAACATGTAAATAATGACAGGATTTTCATTCTTGGCAAGTCGAACGAGCCGAGAAGAGCCAGGAGGGAAGCCGCAACTTGCTACTCTGTAAACGGGACCTTGTAAAAAAAATCCCTGCTGTTCCTTAAGCAGATGTTACACACATCACGCTGTTTCCCATTAACACCATCAGCACTTCGCATAGCACATTTATATTCAAGAGCGGGCACACCACGCCATAATTAGACTATCATTTGATCAGGAGTGCTAAACTCTTTATGCACAAGTGTCAAAGACGTTAAGGGGAGGGTGGAAAGAAAGTTTGTGAAAAGACAGCGGTGCCTCCGCAGTGTGGGAAGCCCCTGTTGGTGCATGTCTGCTGGGAGCTCTACATTTGTGGTCATTATAGTCGTGCCGTCGCTGAGATTTTTTGGAGGCCCTTGTAAAATAGCTGTTGGCAAACACTGGGAGAAAAAAATCCAATGGCAGACAGTCAGGCTTAGCTAAACGCTTTGGCCTCCACCCTAATGAGAACCACATTTGGAGGACTGAAATATGTTTTACGTGGCAGCGCGCTGGATTCATCACTTCACTGTGCTCGACTTCCAGGCAAACACTTAAACAAACGCAGCTATAAAAAAAGTGCCTTTGTTTTGGTAAAGGGCTTTTTACGACACTTTGCAAATACAATTCCGCACACGATGAGACTACTCCTCCCTCGCTCTCGTAGGCGAGAAGTTGCTCTAAATTTTGCGTGTACGCGAATAGACGCCGTTTGCGGTGGTGATGAGTTCAACCCCAATGATGGAAAGCCAGGTGGAGCATAGTAACGCGAAAGTGGTGTGTGTCAATATAGTTCTGAGCGGTAGTGTTTGACTATTATGGAGCCAAATAAACCGTTTGAAGAGCAGCGTGTCTAACTCTCGCCGGGCTCACTCAGGCGCTGGATGACAGAATCCGGCTCATTTAAATGACCGTGGCTGCCAAATTTGTAAGTAAAGTTACCTAGACCAACACGAAAGAGAGCTTAGAGATAGACAGGAGAGAAATGAAAAAGAAAGAGATGGTGAAATGTGTGAAAAGAGAGATGGAAAGCAAAACAGCTGCTGATAAGGCAGCCTGAAAAAGAGTAGCTGAAGGGGGCTCCCTCTTTCTTCAAAGCACTCTCTCTCTCTCTCTCTCTCTCTCTCTCTCTCTCTCTCTCTCTCTCTCTCTCTCTCACACACACTCTTGAACGCTGTCATACACAAGCCACTCGCTCCACTGTGCAGCCACAGCACAAAAGGAAGACGGGCAGGAGAAGAAAAAATGCAGTAATGCGCTTGGTAAGCAGAATAACAGGGAAAAAAATACCTGTTCCACCATCTTGCTCCCTTTTTCCTCCATAAACTAAGCAGCTGCCTTAGTCCCAATCCCTGCAGCATCTGCCTAAAGCAAGCATCAATTATAGATGAGGGTGTGTGTTCAACCGCTGTGTGTAGCGAGAGGGAGAGCATGAGTGTGTGAGTATGTGAGTGGGAGGGAAAGGAGGGGTGAAGAAGGAGGGAACTAAAGCAAGAGAAAGCTAAGCTCCAAAATATCTCTCTCTCTCTGTTCATAACTAATGTGCGACCCTCTGAAATGTTGGAGATTTAGGCCATTTGGCGGGAGTGTAAACTAAATTCAATATAGAGCTGTGATATAGATTGCGAAATATACAAAAGCTAAGGCTTTTGTCTATCTGTGAATGTGCAGTTGATGGATTTGTATACATGTATTGCTGATGGTGAAATAAATACTAATCTCTGAATCACTCTTTTTTAAACATAGGTTTTAAAGTATGAAGTACAGAGCCCTAAAGGGACATAGTTATTGGAAAATAAATTAAATAGGATGTAAAATTACATTTCAATGCTTTCGGGGGAGTTGTGGCCTAATGGTTAGGGAGTCACACTGGTAACCCGAAGGTTGAGGGGTCGATTTTCAATAGCGGCGGGAAATGACTGAGGTTTCTTTTGAGCAAGACACCTAACCCCCAATTGTTCCCTGGGTGCCACAGCAAAATAGCCTCTGTTTGAAGTAACACTACTCCTAATGTATGTGCAATAACTTGGATGGGTTAAATGCAAAGGACAAATTCTGAGTATTGGTGTGGCGAGCAGGGCGAGGCCGAGAGCCGTGGGAATGGAACTGTAGTGTTAATGCGTCAGGCCTGGGCTATTTATGTTGTGCTTTATTATGTTTTTTTTATGCAGCAGTCATCCATGAGGGGCTGCCGCTTTATTTTTCTTTGTTTTTATTAAAAATGTTTATATACGAAGGTAAACATTCTGCGTAACTGATTCCTGCTCCTTCTCTGAACCTTTTGAACATTGTTACAATGGGTTCCTATACTTGGCCTTTACATGTCACTTTCACTTTTTGTTTCCTCTCAGAGATGTTTTGAGTTCCCCCGAGAAACGTTTGCATTTTTTTTTTTTCTTGTTCTTGTGAGGGAATGCAATGCTTTTTGGGGATGCAGATATTTTTGCAGACAAAATTTAAATCATTTAATATTTCCTCTGAAAATAAATCAACAAATCTAAGCTAAATAAATAAATAAATATCCTATAGGTTTTCTTTTTTTAATTCATATTCTCTCAAAAAAAGTGAAATTATATTACAGTTTAACCAATTTAGTAATTTTATAAAAAAAAAAAAAAAAAACAGCAATACGAAAATGATTCTGGGTAAGCATTATGTAGTTGTCTTCACGTTCTTTCACATTAGAATAGAACTGCATAAAGTTTACAAACTCAATCCTAATGTTCTCATCATGCTTAAAAATGATCAGGAACTTGTATAAGACGCTCGGCGCCTCTCATATTATCGCTCATGATGGGAAAGAATCACACAGGTTAAAATCCTACTGCGTATGCTCGATTTCTCGCAGTAAACAAGAACCATAATGTTTATTTAATCAAGTATCTGGTGCTTGGATGGTAAGGTTCTATTTATGGTTTGGTTCGTTTAAGGACGTGCAACTCACTGAAAGACCCCTTGCCATACATCAATGCTGTGGATTTTTGGTTGGGCCAGACTAAGAGGTAAACAAGATCAAGATCCACTGTCCTTGCTCTTTCAAACACACTGACTTGCACAGCGAAAACCTGGGCCAACTCTTCGAAAGAAGAGAAAATGGCTGAGGCAAGGCCTTCTTGAGCCCCTGCTGGGTCTGCCCTTTCTTTCCTATAGATTGGACGTTCGATCAACCTTCACCTTTGTTTTCTCCTCTCGCTCAATGCAGGATTCTCACCACAGGCGCTCCTTGTGTGTGTGAGTACGCATGCGAGCAAGGGTGTTTAAGGATCGGCGTGCTGCCCCTTTACTTCAGACAGTCAGCTGGCTTCTGTCCAGGTCCATGGAGTGCCACTTCAGCTGGACATGCTCTCAGCTTAGAGGGCAAACCATTTCCCAACAGACTCACAGTGACACACGGCAATAGAGCGGGGCAGGACCCCCTCGACCGTTCATTATCTCAGACGCTCTCCCTTCCCATTGGGTTTCTCGGGATGTTTTCCTATATCAAACATTTTGCCGCTCGCACACAGCGCACAGCACTTCTGGGGGAGTTCGCCATTTGGTGAGTGCGTGATAACTCGGAAAGCCAGACATCAAATCGCACTCCCTGTCTCAGAGTAAACAAATTAATAATGCAAGAGGTTTTGTAGCGCATGGGTGTGAACTATTTTGAAAGTAACCCATTTCTCAGCAGGAGGCTACCTTTTAAACATGCAAACTCAAAAGAAAAAGGGACCCGGCAGACGTCGTGAAAATATGAAGGTTCAAGGGTGAATGGAAGCTGAGATAGCATTGTAGCTCTGTGGGTACTGTTCATTTGTATACGTTTTGACTAAAATATCCTTCAAATTTAAAATACCCAAATTTAGTCCACAAAAATAACCATTTAGTTCCCAAATATGTGCAAAATCATATCCCAAATGACATGCTATACACATTTTATTATGATCTATGTACTCAACCATCCATAGTAGGAATTTAAAGTCTTGGTGTGGTGAAAATCAAGGGTTTAATGTTGTTTATATGTGGTGCTTTTAAAATGCTTTAAAGGTGGGGTAAGTGTTATTTCAAAACCGTTTTACAAAAAGGACTCAGGTAGGGGCGTGTCTACTCTTGATGGTGAGAAGAGAGCGCTCAGTGCACGTCATTATTCAAAACACGCGAGTCACGCGCTGGCTTTTTGCTTGAATATGCTTGAATATGAAGAGATGTGTCATGTTCGCTTGTTTGTTAATTTGCGATCGTATTGTGTCTCACTTCAGCGATGATAAAGACCGATTAATTTCCACAGCGTATGGAGCATCCAAATCTCCTCACTGTCTGTTTCAAGCGTCAGTTCACAAAATGTGTCCCACAAGTAAGATACTATACTCCTAATATATATATATATATATATATATATATATATATATATATATATATATATATATATATATATATATATATATATATATATATTTGTTACCTCTTTTCATGAGCTATATAACCCTTATCCAGTCATAATTGTAATATGTCGTTAGCTGGACTGTCGTGCTCGTGTTCTTTCGAGTTGTTCATGAGAACAGTTTGTGTTTTTGTGATCGCTATAACTCATCTGGTCATAATTGTAATATGTTCATTAGTTGGACTATCGGCGCGTGTTATTTAAGTTGTTCATGAGAATGGTTTGTGTTGGATATTTACTTTTTCATTGAATATTCGACCTGCATTAGTAACGCAGATTCTGCCATAGAAGCTATCAGCTATCAAAATAGGACCAAGACCCTTTTGGGGGTAGGGGCCTGTTTGTTTTGGTGATTTAAAATAATAACAACGGTTATCAGAAAGCACTTACCCCACCTTTAAGACAAACCATGTGCAAATTCAACACCATTGCTGAGTATTTTCCCCTTAAAACTGCAGTGAACCAAACACTCTCAAAAACGTGGTTTAAAATCATTTGTGTTTCTGATGTCACAAACTACCTGGCAACCAATCACGCCAACGTGTGATTGTTGTGTGGATCCCTGAGCTGGTGCGAGTGAGTGGAGGTAGGGATAATTTGTATATTCATAGGACGAGGCAAGGGTGTAGAGTTACATTCAAGCTATTTTAAGACAAGAAAAACGTTGAAATGTCATTTCGGTGATCAAAGATGAGTTTTAAGGAAAAAAATTATTGACTACTGGGGGACTTTAACATTATTTTGGCATCAAACATAGAAACATTCTGACAGCCCTTTTCCCTCTGCTACGTAAGAAAAACTGACAATTGATTATATTACGTGTCCAACATTTCACACTTCTTTCTTTTGGTTGATAAACTGCAACTGGGCATTTGAAGTGTGCTTTTTCTTTTCTGGAATTTTCCATGTGAACACACTACTCACACTCATTATTCTACAAAATGGCACAGAATAGTGCACTAGTTTGAATTCAGCCATTTCACAGAGAACAACTTAAACGTCCTTGACAAAATCAAACAGCCCTTCGTTAACAGATTAACATTGCCGGCGGGACTCCTCTTTTTGTGTGCGCAAAGAGGTACACCCAAGCCCTGAGTTAATGGGCTAGACGGCGGATGAGCCGAGTGGCGGCTAACCTTGCCTCGTTTCCCATTATCATATTAGCCGGCATTAGCGCAGGAGCTCTCGTCTGCCGCTGCTCAGCCCTGTGCCGGCGTTAGCGCACCATGCAAATGAAGATGTAAAGAGGAATCAGTTCATCAATCACACTCGCAAGGGGATAGTGTGCGCAGGAAGAGGATTAGCCACGTAGTCCCTGGACCCCGCGCAGGTCTCCCTCCTGTCACACAGCGTCTTTAATTAAACATCTTAAAGCACTCGCCAATAGCACTTCCTGCATAGTGGGGCTGCACTTGCCATTTGTCACAAGGCAAACATCTCTGCGGTCCTCTGAACAGTGTGTTGACTAACTCTTTTAGTAATCCTCCTCCAGAAGAATCTCCATCTGTGCAACCTTAATAAGCTAAATCGTCACCTGATGGGAAATCAGAGACATTAACCGTGATGACAGTGGCGGCTCTGGGTCTTTTAAGAGGCAAACAAAGGAAGCCCTTTACACGTAATGGACAGCAAATAAAAAGGGTCGCCGTTTTATATTCAGGTCAAGTGGTTCTAGAGAGAATGGTAATCGGCATATGCACTGGTTGGAAGTTACCGGGCGCTGGAGTGTGTCCCCAAGCAGTTTAATTAGTATTAAAGGCTGATCTGGATTAAGTGGGTTGCCGTGATGGACACAAATCCTGTCAAGTCGATACCAATAACAGAAGAAATCTCTGTAGGATCACAAAAGAAACAGCCGGGCCGCAGAATGGATGCCGCCATCGAAGCCACCGCCAAGGGTCTCTGTGCGTAAAACCGGATGTGTTCCCGTTGCATAAGTCGAGACAAAATAGGGCCTCTGGATATGCACGCAATTAAAACACGTGACCATCACTCAAAAGTAAAGCTGATATTTCAAAAGAGGAGACCTGGGATGGTTGTGAATATCAATTTATGCATACACTTTTCCATTTTGTTAAAATGGAAACAAAATGGAAAAGTTTTTGTATTATTAAAAACCTTGACGGTCTACACTCTTAAAAAAATAAAGGTTTTTAAATGGTTATTTGGCAGGGTGTATGGTTCAATGAAGAACCTAATATCTAAATAACTTTTCCATTGCACAAAAGGTTCTTTGTAGTGCAAATAGTTTTTTTTAGAATGGTTAAAATGGTTAGAAAGAATGGTTCTTTAAAGAACCTTTCACAAAAAGGTTATTTGGGGAACTGAAAATGGTTCTTCTATGGCGTCACTGTGAAAACCCATTTTTGGTTCTTCCTGGCACCTTTATTTTTAAGGGTGTACTCAGGCATGAAATGTGTAATTTTAATGTACATTTAGGTAAAAGTTTTAAATAATATATTGTAAAGTTTATCAAATTAAGCTAGACTAGAGAACCTGCTGAACTGATACAAATTCTGTACACTGATGGAGTTAAATGTCACACAAAGTTACAAAGTTGTATGGTATCACCTACAGTAAAAAGTATTTTATGAAACATTCTTAAAATGGTTTTGCTTAATTTCTTTTTGGACAAATGCCACAATAATAATTCTGAATCCAGATCAGTCATGTTAAACAGATCAGTTTCATCAGATCTGAGCTTGTGGAAAATGTAAAAGTATGGTGAACTCTGTCAGAGAACTCTACTGTAAATGTTATGTTTACCTTTTTTAGAGTCCACACATACAATTTTCCTCGCTGGCACCCAGACGAGTTCGGCCTTTTGTTTAAGACTGTGAATGCTTTGGCACGCACGTCTATCCAACCACACACAGCTTAAAACCACAGGCAACCATTTTGTGAGTTGAGAATACCAATTTGAGGCATGGTTTCACTGACAGACTTAGTCTTTGCTTCGGTCTAATGGTATTGGATGATGTTTTTATAGTCAGTGAGATGCAATAATAAGATCTCAATAGCTGGCTTGCATGAGAGCCTGAAGTGGGCGTATTTTGAACACAAAGCCATGCAATCATAACCCAGTTCCTTTTCCTTGTTGAACTCGGGGAGAAAATATGAACTCTTTTGGCTTGCATATTACCAGCTTCTCTTGAGTACATAGTGTGCACGGCATGAAGAGTCAGTAAAAATGAATCCATGCCTGCACCCTGATGCTCCTCAGAATTTCGGATGAGGAGTACTACCTAAACAACCGCAGATAATGACCTGGTTGGCTGGTTGGTACATTGCCTCCTGGGCCATCATTTCATAATAACCAAATGATACGACATTTGTGCACACAATTACCTTTAAGGTTTCTTTATAGAACTGTAGTGGATTTTCATTTTCCTATATTATTTGGAAGTCTCCAAGTCTTTATTTAAAAGGTGTTAGGGAACAGCAGTTACACATACAAGAGCAGCGGCACACATAAAGGAGCACAAATGCAAATGACCCACTTCAGGGGCACTTGCCTCGTGGTGTGGACTAAAGCCCCCCAACTATAAATATTCAACCCGCCAATACACAGCAGAAAATCCAGAAAATTCCTTATTTAGTTTTTAAATATTAAAAATATTTGTGTGTGTGTGTGGATTAGGGGTGGAATGGTTCTCTGTAAAAAAAATCTAACCACACAGTTCTAAACCCTTGGTTCGGCACTCGCTTGCACCGTGGATCATCTCAAATATGATGATGCGTCTATAATATGGTTTCCTGAAAACAACAGACAAATAGATTTAGGTTAATGTATGTTACTGTCGATGGATACACATTCTGGCTTCCCAATAAATTACAACGGAGATGAAAAAAAGCGTGGACAAAACAGTCACTCTTATGCGTGTGCATCTGCTCAACCATGACCCAGTCATTTACGCCACCATCACCGGGGAGTTGGTGGCACACGAGCACAGATGAGACCCGAACAGCACACGTTGTGTTTAAACTATAGACTCATTTAAGCCGTGCCAATTTAAACATTCAAGAGCAAGATGCGAAAGAGAACTCGTGCACGCTGAGAGAAGGTGTGTGTGTGTGTGCGCTCATCTGAAGCGCGCACAGTGCGTGTCGCAGATAGAGCGGAATTATTGAGTTCTCTTTCAAGTCTCGCACTTGAACGGACAAATACACACACACCCATTTCCACATGCCCTTCTTGGTGAGTAATCCTAACAAATATAGTAGGTTATGTCTTAAGTAAAATGTACACAGTTGAGAAAGATGAGTGTTCTCGTGTATGTTCTCTTTCTGTGCATTATTTCTTAAAGGGAAAGAAGACTTTTACTGCTGTGTTTTAAATGTTAATAAAACAACAAACAAAATTCATCCTGACTGAATAACATTTGCAACTATAATGATTCATCAGTATTTCATTTATACAGTGAAGATTATAATATACAATGTTATTTTGATTACTTTATTCAATTTCTGAAAACGACTGTTAGATAAACTTAAGTTTATCTTAAGATAAGTTAAACTCTGTTGTAGTTTGATTATTTGTTCTTATTTTGTTTATTTTTATTTGATAAAAATGTCCTAATCACCATACCGAACCGCACTGAAACTGTGACCCTAAAACTGTGATACAAACCTAACTGTGATATATAACCACCTCTAATGGTTATATATCACGGTTAGGTTTGTATCACAGTTTTAGGGTCACGGTTTCAGTGTATTTTTGTGTATTTCAAATGTATTTTTAAATAAACTGAAATAAGACTAAAATCTCATGACACGCATAGTGTTTGAAGCTTCAGGGTTGACCCCTCCTGAACAAATATAAATTGAATCTACAACAGCGAGAAAGAAATAAGAGTGAAAAGGTTGGTAGAATCAGATGGCAGGTGTGCAGTCAGAGCCGCGTCCCCCTGCAGCTGTTCTCTTCCTGCCAGCTTTCCTCTGATACATATCAGTCTCGGCCAGCATGTTCCAGGGCTGGCCGCCGCTTCAGATGAGGGGCTCATATACATTTCCAGATCACAAATGCATCGCCTTCCCCCCACCACTCCACTGGAACAAATCTGCTTTCCATTCCATGTCGCAAATCTCATGTTCTAGTAGGGTTGAACTTGGAGAACTGTGTCAGATGCGTCTCTCTCTCCCCCAACACACAGACTGTAACCCACTCTGCTCCTGAGAGACTGTGGGCCCTCCCTGCCACTCACAGCTCAGCCCAGCACGCCCACTAAACATTGGCACTGTCGCTAATAAGCCTAGGTCGTTAGTGTGCCATGTTTTGGGCTAATTTTCTAATCAGAGAGTCAGGGTCACCACCCAAAACCCTCCTTGTACTGAGAAGTTGTACCACTTCCTCCTACAACACATACACACACACACACGGCTCCCATGTGCTGTAATTATATGTGGTGGATGTCATGTGGGTGAAAAGGGAATGCGTGGCAGGCAAAGGCACTCAGCAGCAGGGTCTCGGCCATATGGAGACAGCCTGGAAACTGTCAGGCTTACTTAATAGATGTTGTCCTTTGGGATTCGGGAAGGCAGGTTCATATGGAATAAACACAGCTCCTCAGGCTGAGCGCAGATCGGGACGTGAATCACTCCTTAACAATCATTTCAGCAGCCCCGCTTCTCTCCTACTTTCTCCATTTTGTCAGTTTCTAAGGGGTCTCATTATGGGTGAAACAGATTTGTCACCATAGAGACAAGATGTAGAGGA
Source organism: Pseudorasbora parva (assembly GCF_024679245.1). Taxonomy (NCBI): domain Eukaryota; kingdom Metazoa; phylum Chordata; class Actinopteri; order Cypriniformes; family Gobionidae; genus Pseudorasbora; species Pseudorasbora parva. Next base: position 29,265,187 of record NC_090173.1, read on the forward strand.
GAATTAAAGAACTATTTGCTCAAAACAGATTAACAACAGGAGGCCACTTATGCCCATTTAAAGTTTTTTTTTTAAAAAGTATGTGGCTTCATTCTTGCAAAATCTGCAAAACTGATCCAATGTGTCTGTACTATATATAGCTAGCACAAACTTTAAAGTTTAACAGTCAATTATAAATGAGCTAAAAGTAACATACAACAAAGAGAATGCCACAGCAGCAGGCCGACTCTAGGGTTATCTAAGCGAGCCTCAGAAATCTTAATTACAAGTTAGCGTGCTTTAGCTATGCTTTAGCAGTGTGTTGGGTAATTCTATTAGGAGATCTAGCACAGACGGCTCGTGTTGCCTTTGAAAGCGTCAAACACTTGGCTTTTCATTTCCCCATTATGTTTCATCAGTTGTAGATCAGCCCTGGATCAACAATTTGTTTGTGATGGGGCGTGACAATGTTCAGAAGGAAATTGCGTTTCTGTGGGTGTTGAAGGCAAAGTAGCTTGCGGCTAATGCAAGCTAGCTTCAGTCTGGGACGGGGTCTGAGTCATCGCCCTGTGATCACAATGAGACATAAATTGGAGGGAAAGAGTAGCACAACACTGCAAATGGCTAATAATGTTATTAGGAGGACTGTAGCTTATGTTTTTATGCTTAAAATACACACATCTTTCTGCTTGAACCTGAACGTTTTGTTCATAGCATTAGCTGTGTATACAAGTATCCATGTGCACAAATAAAATCACCAAAAATGTGAAAATAAAAAACGTGGACATTATTGGCTCAGTATATCTTTGAGTGCATTTACACGTACCCTCATAATATGAATGTAATATGATTTTGACAATATCACAATTAAACTATCTCATGTAAACACAATAGGCTACTTTGATCAAAATAATGTGGTTAGGCTCCCAATCGTAGTAACCTTACTTGCATCAAACTATGTCATATAAACCAAACATTTAAACGCAATAAACATGGATATAGACACCTTAATAACCACTCTGACCCTACAAGGGTGTCGTGTGCTGTTCACACAACTATGAATGAACTCTGTGACATTATTCTGAAGCTTTCCCTCTACAGTACTCTGAATCGCTAAATTCCATCAACACAACTAAATGCAAGTAGATTAAAACAGCAGCCAATAACATGCCTACTGTATCTGAGTTCATTCTATGTACAGTGGCAGAAAAAAAATAGCTAAACTTCTTAGTGAATAATCAGAATAATAAAAATGTGAGTGAAGTATGTTCGTGCCAAGCAGACATCATACTGAAATTAAGTCCTTGCTCTGATTATTAGAAATTATCACATTATTGGTGCACATGTAAATGTAGTCACTGAAATTTCCAGCTGTTTCTGAGACAATTTGGTGTATTTTTGTCTACAGTAATTAGTAATACTGTGATGACTCATTTAAATAATTATTAGATGGATCTAATACAATATACTAAAGAGACCCTTAGTCAACTTCAGACAGGTTCCTATGTTTATTAGTTTTTTATTCTTTGTCCTAAAACTGAAAATAAAGATGTACAACAGCATTTCTCAAATCCTGATCAAACTCACCTACCCAAAATGTTCTAGGAACTCTGAGATCTTGAGTAGCTTGTTCAATTATGTTTGATTAGAGCTGGAACTAAACTCTGCAGGGCTGTGACTATGAAGGTATATTTGGTGAAAAACAACTGAACACGTGTAAAAGTGAAATTTGTATCTGTAGAGCATATCCACACTAGCCTGGATGCCAGCCGAACTTAGCCCCGCCCACAAAATATTTAGGTCGGGCAGTTCGGTCTGGCATTGCTCCATAGAGGAGTAATTATCTCCGAAGAGAAACTGTTCGGACCAATGAAATCATCAGGGCGGGCTTTAGACGATGATGGAGAGATGATAAACAGTAACGTAATCATGCACATCATCAAAGGGGCTTGGATAATATTTGATCGAATCTTAAACGGAGAGCTTGTTTGTATATGCATTTACCTTCAAAATTTCTCTCAGAAACGATGATCATGTTGGGTAAGTACTCTGTGTATCATTAAATTATTTTATTTTCTTACAACACCGGCAAAGATCGTGTATTCCAGCCTGATACCAGCGCGCGTGCAGACAGGGTTGCCAAGTTTTTAAAACAAAACCCGCCAACTACTAGCCCTTAACAATAGCTTCTCGGGGTGGTTCTCCAGGGGAAAAATGACGTTTGGGGGGTAAAATGTGTGTTATTTTGGCATGGTTGACAGCTAAAATTCGCACTCATTGGTCTATATATCACATAATAGTCGCTTCAACCCGCGGGCATAGAAAACAACCCGCGGGGAAAAAACGCAGACTTGGCAACACAGTTCAGTTGAGCTCTGTTGACATTTGACAATGCGTCCCTTCGTTGCTCTGATTGGTTGTAGGTCTATCCAATTGATGTCTTTCCTGGTTCGGTTGAAACACGCCCCATAATCACAGACCAATGGAGCAGTTCAGAATATTCTGACTAGAATTGAGTATGACCACGTCAGGCTATATCCAAAAATCTTTCAGGAGTTGTAAACTTATAGCTTTTTTTTCTCTCTTCCAAACACAACACAACAGTTAAACATTCACACTTTCTTCACTGCAGGTGCACAAATCCTATTCTACGAATCGCACATGAAGAAACTCATATGCTAATATTTTTGCTACAGTTGCTGCAGTGCATATGGTGCAAAACGCAGTCACACACCCGTATCAAAAATGTGAAGTCACGGACAAAATTTGCACATCCGTGAGTTAACATATGAATCAATGCAACGAGAGTTGAACACTTGTAGAATATTTGGTCACAAATGCATAACTTTTCTTGGATATTTTTCTAACACAATCACTTTTTAAGTCCAATCACTACAACTGCTTGAATCTGCTGCTACGAGTCTCACGCGCAGTTTTTCCGCCTTCAAATGACTCACAACAGAGGTTTGGCATGCTCTCACTTTTGCACCAAATACACCCGAGAAATGTGGAGGAAAAGTGATTTGTGCATCTGAGAGGCAGCGGCAGGCCCTGTGCAAAGAGCAGACTCTCGGCCAATCAGAAGAGCTCGGAGCCATTTGTATGGAGAGGACATGGTGGTGGAAGATAAGACAGACAGACAGACAGACAGACAGACAGACAGACAGACAGACAGACAGACAGACAGACAGACAGACAGACAGACAGACAGACAGACAGACAGACAGACAGACAGACAGACAGACAGATAGATAGATAGATAGATAGATAGATAGATAGATAGATAGATAGATAGATAGATAGATAGATAGATAGATAGATAGATAGATAGATAGATAGATAGATAGATAGATAGATAGATAGATAGATAGATAGATAGATAGATAGGATACAAATTTCACTCTCACACTTGTTCAGTTGTTTTGCACCAAATATATCTTCAAACAAGACACTCCAGGACTGGATTTGAGGAACTGTTTTAAACAAACAGGTCAGCCTATGCAGGGATGCACTTTGTATTCATGCGACGATCTGCAAATGCGCGCGTGCAAAAACCCGATTCGGCCCTAATCTCCCGTGCAGTACATGAAGTTTTGTAGTCGCACATGCAATATGTCAGTCGTCACAGCCATGAATGTGGCAGCAGCATGAACACAAAGTGCTCATCAGGCCAGCGCATCTCCTGCAGACACGCTGATGCTTGTCAGGTACAGGTGATTTTAATTACAGCCATTATTTACACAGCTGAAACAAAGTGGCAAGGTGGCACTGTACCAGGCTGCCAGGCAGCCACACGCTCGTACTGGCTGGAGAAAGCTCATTTCCTTCCCTTACTCCTCTTTCTCTCCTCCATCTAGCCCACCCCCTCCTCATGGGCTTCTCTTTCCCTTGTCTCTTTTTCTCTCTGTCTCCCTGCCCTCCTCCCATTCTGGGTGAAAGGAACATGCAGTAAGAACATTAATCACGCATCATGTTTAACCTTGGAATCATGTCATTTACTGTTAGCATTACTGTCTACGCTGTATTGTATGAAGTTAGCCTAATTTATCTTATTTATTACACTGCTCTTTGGAAAACTTTATTCTAATTGGTCATATGCAGCTTTCCGCAGTTAAATATTTTAGTTTGTTTCATGTCTCTTTCTTCTCCCATAATAAAATCATTTCAACTCAAGATCCATATTCCATGTCCTTTTTTACATTTATTTCCCAAGCCGTATAATAGCAGAGACAAAGTCATCAGGTCTTTATTGGAAAATAAAGCACTTTATGATGATACAAAACCAGATCACCCAGCTTATTTTGTGATAATGAAAGTTATAATAATATAATTTTAAATATACTAAGCATACAATACTTATTTAAGTACAATTCCAGTATTATTACAGTATAATAATCATAACTATCTCTATATAATAGTAACATAATAAGGTATATACTAGTATAATAACTAAAAATAATATTACATCTACTACACTTTAAAAAGTGTGTTGGTTTAACTTAAAAATGTAAGTAATCTGTTGCCTTAAAATTGAGTATATTGAAATTGGTTTAATTAATAGAAACTCAAAATATTATTGTATCTGAACCACAAAAAAATTGTAATAAATCATGAAAATAGCACTATTTTGCATGTTTCACTGCGTCATAACAAATAAAACACACACAATTATCAAATATGCTTACAAAATCGTGAAATAATATTTGAATAAAGGTTGTCGGTTGTCAAAAAATGTTCATTATATGAACTCAATTTTTATTATTTAAATGAACTCAATTTTTTTTTTTTTTTTACAGTGTAATAGCACAACTATTGAAAACATTTTGAGGTATATGCTTCCATGTTCAAATAAACAATGAATCTCAGATTTATTTTAAATTCAAAAGCCTCTGTCTTTTCCCTTTCATTTAAGACCACTGGACTGAAATCATTCTCATCTTTCAGGCCAGCTGTAACATACTTTGAGATAGAAAGAACCGTATAACCATATCTGTGGATCAATGGCGAGTAATGTGTAGGACGTTAATACTGTTTGATCAAAGAGCTGTCCTAGTTCTAGTTCTGGTTTGTGTGAAGAAAAAAAAGGTAGGGAAAGGATTGACAACAACAATAGTAACAAGGAGAACAAGAAATGGAGTGTGTGAGGAAACAAAGGCTAAGACTCTGGCAGATGTTGCAGGGTCTCTGATGACTGTGTCATGACAGATGTTGTGAAGCGTAGCTAGGAGAGGTATGACCAGGCCTAATGATTTCTAGAGCGAGCGCACAGGTACACTAAGAGCAGAACTAATCACACACAGATGGACACACACAGAGAGCTGCAGGAGCAGGCCAGGACACACAGATGTCTCTGCCAGAAACGAACTCGTGGCCCTCCGGGAAGGCCGGCGAATGAGCTCCATCTCCAATCAGTTTCTTTAATCATGACTATTAAAGCACGTGCAGTTGGATGCGTGTCAGTGATGACCTAAACAGGATGAGACATTATTGTGCATGACATGCTCAACAGCTCAAACAGAAGGTAGAGATACACATATTTTCTACTACACACACTAGTGTGGTTGACATGATTTATGACCAGACGCGTCTCTTAGGGGTAGTCGCAGTGGGGAATGTTGAGCACGGGGGAGAGGCGGCCCACCTTAAACATTTTATCCTGGGCCCCAAACATTTTGGGAGGCCGGACGGAGAACAACAACAGAACGCAGTGATTATAAGATGTGTTTTTAAAAGGTTCTTAAAAATATTCCTACTTAAAAACCCTCTTTTAAAAGTCCAAACGTGTATATAACATATAGACGACTAGTCTATATACAAATTCTGTTTCAGTTAAAACACAAAGCCTTTAAACCAGCACAAATTAATTGCACGCCATTCCATGTGCAAGATTTATCTGTCCTTATCTGTATTATGGGAGCTGTGGATTAATTGACTTTCATTTTCCCTATATTGGCCAATTTCATGCTTTTGCACAGTTTGAAAACATTTACACTAGTTACAAACAATTAATTCAATGGCTTGTTAGGCAGCCCAGTGATTTTCAGTGTGAGCGCAGAATGGAGGGTTGGCATCACGTGTGTGCGCTCACATGTGTCTTCATGAGTGAGCTTGGAGAACTGGCATCTGTCATAATTACGTTCACTGTGTTGACAAGCCTCGCCGTCTAACAAGATACATCCCATTATTGCCAGATGTTTTAAAATTGACATTATAAATGTTTACACTGTGTAGTAACCCGAGCTATTAGTTTCGACTAGCGACATAAAATACTCCAAAAGCCAGCATAAAAACATTAGTGTCAGCTGCTGTAAAAGTTGTGCTATTAATTTTAGCATAGGATGCAACATCTCTGAATATGGCCCATCTGTTATGGCGTCAAATGGCCCAAATTACTTTACGAAAACAGTTCCATCAAATTATTTTCATCACCGTTTTCACTGCAAACGGCAGCCGCTCAATGTTAAAAGGTCGTATTTCAGCATCATCCACGCGTCGGTGCGTCCGTTCGGTACGCCTGCGCAACTTTAAGCGCATATGTCTGCTGTGAAACATACGCTTTAGACGTTTCCCCTATGTGCCACGGTAGCTGTGTAATGTTAACACAGCACTGTGGGAATGTGAGGTTGAGAGGTCCGGTGAAAAGTTATCACTGTAAATTAAAGGTATGACTGGTGGAAGCCCAAGGGTTTACGCTGGGGTTATCGGGGGCTTCCACACATCAGCATCTCCTATCACACATCCTGTGAAGTGTCATAAACTGCCCGACCCATTTCCAGTATCGCTGTGGCTCCCCACAAAGCCCCCAGGGCCGTCTGCTTTACCAAACACAAAAGCAGTGTTGCCACTCTCTCACTCACTCTCTCTAAAGTCAATATATGTGGCTCTTTGTCTCCTCATATCAGATATTTCCTATCCAAGTTGAGGCCAGGATCATAACCCCTTCACATCTCATTAAAAAAAAATAGACATTCTTTATCATGTTATTTTGCTGTGCTTTATTTTTAAGCTCCACTTATGATATTCTGCTAACTATAAGTAAATTTGCAACTCCATGCCAGATTACTCTCATTACACTATTAGTGGACTATAGACAGTTAGTAGACTCTTAGGTTAGGGTAGAATAAATTGACATAGTCAGTATAATGTCTGTTAGGGGAGCATTGAAATAAAATTTTCGCTGATATTAAGTCGACTGATATGTTAATGAGACTTAGTTGCAAATTTATTTATAGCTCATTTATAGTTATTTATAGTAAAACGTCTAAAGCGGACCATCAAATTCAAGTTATACCAAGGATAGATCATCCTTAAAAAAATGTTGTACCAAACCTGTATGACTTTTGTTCTTTGACTACAAAAGGACATTCTGAAGAATGTACTGCTTCAAAAAAAGATGCAAAAGCATCATTAATGTATCATAAGAGTTCACATGCTATACCACATCTTTAGATGGGGCAGAAACCATATAGAATTTTACACAGTTAAAAACAAGGCGGTGAGGGATAGACATGTTGTTTTTACTACATCACAATTTTATGGAGTTTTTGTCTATTGAATTTTTGTTTTTAAAAGATGTTTTGTCAACTGAACAATTGCCAAGTTGTTAAACTACAGTAAAATCCATTTACATTATGGTCAAAAATTAAATATGGCACGACTGACCAAGGCCTTATAGTCTTGCGTTTTAGTCTTTATTCACTGATTATCTCACCACGTCATGGAGTTGAAATCAAGCACCCGGATCAGTCTGATTCGTTAATTCATAATTTAGACCGTTTGTGTGAATCAAATGATTCTTTTAAAAGATTCAACTTAAACGAACGATTTGTTTACACACTGTATTATCTTCTATTGAAATGTAATTCATTTGAGTAAAGAATGAACCAAAATTCAAGGCATTATTCGCTGACAGTCTCACAGTCATTAAGTTGAACTCAAGCCACTAAATCAAGACTTTTGAGTAAATCAAAAGATTCAACGCAAATCATGGTTTCATTTATACATTTCTGCATCAGTACTTTTTATAATACTTTTTATGTAGTTTGAAAACCTGTTAATTGTAAAAAGAACAACCAGTACATTCTTCAGAACATCTCCTTTTGCATTCCACAGATGAATTAAAGTCATAAGGTTTGAAATGTCATAAATGGTGACCCAATTAAACATTTTTTTTGGTGAACTTGCAGCTTTAACAGGCAGGAACGGTGCATCATAAGAGCTCAGGTAGATCTGCGGATTTGCTCTGCGGTGGTTGAGCAGGAAAGCCGTGACTTTAGGAGCTTTGTGTCAGCTGATCCTAGCACTGCACAAGCTCTGTAACACAAACCAAGAAAAGCACAGGTCACCGGGCAAACTGCAGGGGTGTACGAGTATGCATGTGTGTGTGTGTGTGTGTGTGTGAGTGGCTTGGCCCTTGGCACGCTTTCCTGATGCAGAATGGGGGTGACAGACAGAGCTGACAGTCCAACCTTTGCACTGCGTAATAGACAGACAGGGAAGTGGGAACCGGGGAAGTCTGTCACAGGGGAATACAGACGTAAACATGGCCACTCTATCACCCACACTCGCCTCCCTGACAAAATATATTAGCAGTGGAGTTCTCAGTGCACACCTCTGCGCTTAAACTCGCTGATGATCTGCATACATTTACACACAAACACACACACACACACACACACACACACACACACACACACACACACACCCACACACACACACACACACACACACACACACTTAGTGCACGCCAGCAAGTGTGCCGCCGTGGGACAGCATAGCATGCTCTAATTGCAGTTTTAATTGTTGTGGTGATTCTAGTGTGTCACTGATATATCTGATGAGTCTGACGTGACTTATTGACAGATCTCTAGAGCGTGCGCGGCGACCTGACAAAAACGCATTGATTAATTACTAGCCATCCAAGACAATTAACTGGAACAGAATGCGAAAACAAGCGGCGAGCAACTTTTGCCATCCTACCCTCGTTTAAACCCTCTGAGGATACATCAAACAATTTCTTTCCCTCCGTTTCCAAGGCAACGCTAATATATTAGCTCACCAGTGTTACTGGAAAGCATTTCACTTGACAGTTTTAAAAATGATTTAAAAGCCGGCTTAGTATGTGAATCTCATCCACACTACAGTAAATCAGGCTGTGGACGAATCCCTCTCCAGCTGTCATAAAAAGATCGGGAGGGGAAGAGGCTCCTTTGCCTGTGGTCTTGCCGGAGAGGCTAGTTTGGGTGAAATATCTCTAGATTCCTGCTGTTCTCATCCATTGTTCACACTCTAAAAAAACCAAGCAGACACTTAGGCCATTTGTTTTCACAAGCCTGAGTCAGGGCTCGACATTAAGCCTGTTCATGTGCTTGTCCTTTGGACAAGTAAATCGGTCATTCACTTGTCCGGGTAAAAAATTTGTTTGTCCGGAAGTTAGATTTTTTTGTTGTTGTAAATATAATTTATTGTGAAGCAATATTCACAATCAGCTATTTATATTCTGCACATTTGTGATATTTTTTTTACCTGTGATGTTTTATAAAGGGCATTTTCCCCTAATCTTATTAATAGGCTTTGCTTTAGGTTTTATATTAAAGCTAGGCTATTCTTAAATTTGATCTATACATTAAATTAGAATAAGACACTATAGGGCTGTTACCAATCAAGTGAAATAATTTACACTGAAAAATTACAACTGCATTTATAATGTTATGAGATTTGTATTTTTGAATAAACAAATAAGAAATGTTGAAAAGTATGTTTAAACATAAAACTAAACCTCTAGTAGGTGGCAGCAGGTGACCATCTTAATGAGTGAGTCATTGAGTCATTCATTCAAACGATTCATTCAAATGGCTATTTACTCCAAGAATGAGGCAGTCGTTTACGAATAGGTCATTGAATCTTTGATTCAACCGTTTCATTCAAAACGCTGAATCATTCAGCAACACACTGTTGCTGTGAGATGTGTTATCGTTCTGCTGTTTGGTAGTCTGACGTGGTCATACTCAATTCTAGTCAGAATATGAGTCTGAAATTGCTCCATTGGGCTGTGATTATGGGGCTTGTTTCAACCGAACCAGGAAAGAAATCAATCGGATAGACCTTCAACCAATCCGAACAATGGAGCGAAGCATAACGTTAGTTGTCAAACGTCAACAGAACTCAACCGCACTGTGTTGCCAAGTCTGCGTTTTTTTCCACGGGTTGTTTTCCATGTTAGAACAAAATGAAACCAAGCCCCTTTGATGACGTGGATGATTACATTACTGTTTATCATCTGTCCATTATCGTCTAAAGCACGCCCTGATGATTTCATTGGTCCGAACAGTTTCTGTTCAGAATCTTACTGACTGCAAACTGATGCATGGTAGAGTATATAACTTAAAGGGTTAGTTCACCCAAAAATGAAATCTGTCAATAATGACTCACCCAATTGTCATCCCACACCTGTAAGACCTCCGTTCATCTTAGGAAAACAGTTTAAGATATTTTATATTTAGTCCAACAGCGTATCTAAGTGTATGCACACAATACTGTCCATGTCCAAAAAGGGAATAAAACCATCATCAAAGTAGTCCATATGTGACATCATTTGGTTCATTAGAATCTCTTGAAGCATCGAAAATACATTTCGGTCCAAAAATAACAAAAACTACGACTTTATTCAGCATTGTCTTCTCTTCCGTGTTTGTTTTCAAACCTCAAATAAAGATTCAAACGGTTATGAATCAGTGTATTGATTCATGATTTGGATCGCCAATTTCACATGATTTCAGCAGTTTTGTTGTTTGACATGTGATCCTGATCATGAATCAATCCGCTGATTCATAACCGTTTGAATCTTTATTTGAGGTTTGAAAACAAACACGGAAGAGAAGACAATGCTGAATAAAGTCGTAGTTTTTGTTATTTTTGGACCAAAATGTATTTTCGATGCTTCAAGAGATTCTAATGAACTAACTGTTTCTAATATATAAAATATCTTAAACTGTGTTCAGAAGATGAACGGAGGTCTTACGGGTGAGTCATTAATGACATTAATTTCATTTTTGGGTGAACTAACCCTTTAAGAATGCTACCTTCAAAGACATTTTACAGCATCACATCCTTTGCAGAGAATAATGCATTATGACTAGTTTAGTCATTATGATTAAATGCATGTTTAAATACCCCACATTTTTTTGAACAGCCAACATTGTCTTGTTGTTCAATTCAAGTATCACACATTTAGCATAGAAATGCAAATATTAAAAATTGTAATTAATTTTGAGTGAAATCTTCAGTGTTGAGCACAACATTTGAGGCATAGTGCGTTCTAAAATAGTGAGTGAGCTATAAAGATCCATGACAGTATGCTGCCTTAGTAGTCAGCATACTCATGTTAGCAGCAGGCAGCTAACTGTGTTTTGGAACCGAGCTACAATCTCCTAAAAATGAGGTGGCAAACACTATTGGAGAGGAGCTCTGCTTCTTGCTCCCATCCCAGCATGTGCGTATCTGCTAATACTCGTCTATTCTAAAGCATTCTTCCTCTCCGCCCGCCGATGCATGACACCCTTTTACAGAGCCCCGCTTGCTGTTCTCTCTTTGTCTCCCCCCCTACTCGTTTTCATCTCCCTGAGTCTTTCTCGCTTTCTCTCCACCTCCGTCTCCCCCTCCCTTCTTCTGGTGTGTTTCCCTGCCCCTCTCCGATTGAGCTCACATTCCCCTAGACGGCGCAGGTTGATGCTGGTGCACATAACAATCGCAGAGGAGCTTCTAGCACTTACAGTAAATGAAGCTCAGGCAGCAGCCCACTGAGATGCATTAGATTAGGTAATTGAGATATGAGTGATGGCGCAGGCCAGCCCCTGCCGCAGAGGTCTTGGAAATAAGCATTTGCCGCATCCGGCGTATTACAGCCTCAGATTATGGAGGGCCCTGATAGAATAATGTCAGGCGAACACAGGGCTAAAATTGAACTGTCAAGAACTGTCAAATACACAATAATGTGCTCTACAAACCCAAGTCCTTTCGCCACTCTGAACGGCTCTGGACTGGCTGACGGACTACAACCGGACCACATGCGTTTCGGAGTGCACTTTAAGAAAACGTGCATCGGATGCATAATTAAATTTGAGAAAAATGGAGATGCTAATGATTTTAAGCAGAACAGCTTCCGTTGACTCTCCTAACAGGATTTGCGAGGGGAAAACGTATTGGTTTCAACACTGTTGGCTTTCTTAAAGCGAACACCTTTCCCCCTGCTCAATCTGCTGTGTTGGTGTGCTAAAACAATCACCTGTGTTTGGATTAATGGCTTTAATTCTGAGGACTGGCAGGGCGTAGCTGCACAAATGTCCATATTTCCACCCGTGCCCCGCTAGCTGTGAAGTTAAATTGATTCAGGCCTTGGCATCTCTGAAACGTGATGCAGTAAACAACTTGGCTTCAGTTCAGCACGTTTGTGCATCACAGAAAGAGAGCTCTCTCTCTCTCTCTCTCTCTCTCTCTCTCTCTCTCTCTCTCTTTCTCTCTCTCTCTCTCTCTCTCTCTCTCTCTCTCTCTCTCTCTCTCTCTCTCTCTCTCTCTCTCTCTCTCTCTCTCATATACATACAGTCAAACCTAAATGTATTCATGCACCTTCAACATTTTCTCACATTATCACAGTTACTCAGAGTTAAACTGTCAGAACAAATTCATCTTGATAATGTCAGATAACTTTGATAGAAATCTATAATGGATTACAATTAACCAAATCAGCTTTTGAGATCAATCTTTTCACACTGAGGACAACTAAGGGACCCAAACACAACTATAAAAAAGTTCAAACATTCTCTGATGCTCTAGAAGGAAACAGAATGCATTAAGGGGTGACAAGTTTAGGTAAATTGTACTTAATTTGTCTTACAGGAACCATGTATGTATCTTATGTTGCGTCTGAAGGGCAGTACTAAAAACAAAACAAAAAAAACAATCATATATAAATCAAATAAGAAAAATGAACATCCTCCTGTTCAAAATGTTTCACCCCCAGCTCTTAATGCATCATATTTCCTTCTGGAGCATTAGTGAATGTTTGCACCTTTTTTTAATAGTCGTGTTTAAGTCCCTCAATTGTCCTTGTATTGTATTATGAAAAGCACTATTCAAATAAAACTGATTTGACTATTCATAAATATTCATGGTTTGTTCCCTTTATTTACAGAGTGTAGCCCTCAAGAAAACAAACCTTACGAGTGAACCTCATGAAAACTAACAAAATAAGGAACTTGTAAATCATCCAAGTGTGCAATAAAATACGCTCTGCAGTGATTTTTCTTCTTCTTTATGGATTGAAGACAGAGATATCATCACTTGAAATAACCCACAAATCAATACCTCACCGTTAGCATGTGCTCACCAACTTCCAGTGGCAGCACTTCATTTAGGTAATGGTCTAAAGAGCCAGTGGGAAAAGAGTGGACTGGCATAGCAGCCCCACGCAGCACACACAGCAGAGTGCACTTAAAGCACAGCCGACTAAATCAGGGCCAATTAGTGTGTCTGTGGACCACAGCAGCTGGGCTAAGTCTGGGGGCAGAGGTGCTCGGGGCTGGAGCTGAAAATTTGTGGTAGTCCAGGCCATTCCTGAAAGAAAGCGAGGAGGGGGTATGCGGGGGGGGGGGGGGGGGGGGGGGGGATATAGAAAGAGGACAGCGGCCCACTCTCGGTCAAAGAATACAGTGCATTCTTTTTCCACTAACCTCACCCGACATCAATCACGCAAGCTGGAGGTAGAGTGAGAAGTCAACTCGGCCACTGAGGGAAAAAATCCTCAATGATTGACTAGGGGCTGTTGTGTCGACCTCTGCGCTTTTATAAAGACTGACTGTAGCAAAATATGTTCATTACGGACTTGTTTACTCTTAGTCATGAGTATAAGCTTTGAAGCCATCTATTTCCTAGTGTATTCCTAAAAACCCTTTTAACATACTGTATATTTTAAATTTTATTTACAGTACTTTTCTGACTGAAAATATTGACTATTCATCTTGCACAAATGCTGATGCAGATAACTAGGAAGTATAAAGTCATGGTTCATGATTTTGACCTAGCTAAAGACTACTGGCTATTAAAAAAATATATTTTCTCAAGAGTATTATTTATATTTAGTATTATTTTTCATTTAGTATTTTTTATATATTATTATTAGTTATAATTTGTATTCATTATTACTTTGAATTATCTTTTATTTTAAAATAAACTATTTTAGTTTAGTTTAATTACTTTTTATGTGTTTGTCATTTGTATTAGTTTGTGTATAAAATATTCCTTCTGAACTCAAATAAGGTTTCTCATAATTTATCTTCATTTTGATTACCGATTTAAATTATTTTTAATAGTTGAAAATTAAAGAGTCATTCATTAATTTTGAGTGAATGAAGGCATCACTTCATGTAATTATGGAAAATGATATTAAATGACATATAAATATAAATAGGTAAAAAATAAGACATGTATAACTAACATTATGACTGGACTGGTGAAGGTGAATAACGCTGATTGTCTCTTCATCATGACACCTGTTAGTGGGTGGGATATATTAGGCAGCAAACATTTTGTCCTCAAAGTTGATGTGTTAGAAGGAGAAAAAATTGGCAAGCAAAAGGATTTGAGCGAGTTTGACAAGGGCCAAATTGTTTTGGCTAGACTACTGGGTCAGAGAATCTCCAAAATTGCAGCTCTTTTGGGGTGTTCCCGGTCTGCAGTGGTCAGTATCTATCCAAAGTGATCCAAGGAAGGAACAGTGGGTAACGTTCATGGGCGACCATGGGTCACTGATACACATGAGGAGCGAAGGCTGGCCCATGTGGTCGATCAAACAGACGAGCTACTGTAGCTCAATTTGCTCAAGAAGTTAATGCTAGTTCTGATAGAAAGGTGTGGTACATCCCTAAAAAAATACAATAGAATATAAACAGTCACTGTGATTTTGCCACATAAGGCATGCCCTGGAACAACATTCCTGTCCGAAAATGTAGTCCTAATCTCATTCCTAACCCTAAACATAACTTATCCCTAAAATCAGAGGGAAATGATAGGTGAATAACACTAATGTGGAAGCACCCTGGCCTTAACCTGACATAACCTGTACACTTGTCCTTCAAGTCTGATTGACTGATTGGTATGATGTTCTAGGATCAACAAAGATGTTGATCCAGGAACATGTTGTACGCGTTCACCACATGTCAACACAGGAGGCAGGAAGGTGCAATTTACACAACACAATGAGTTTGATTTGTTGTGGCGTATGCATCCCCATCTCAAAAGTGGTTGTCTTTGCATCTTGGCAGGGGCCATTAGAGGCGCCGGCCTCTCAAACATCCTGCAGGACAGAGCCGCTGCGGCGGGGTGGGGAGAGCATGATGTAGAGAGCTAAGCGAAAGTATCTTCAGGACAAAGAGCAACCGCAGCGGGACAATGAGTGTGAACAATCCGAGCGTTTTATTCATCCTGCTGTTGTCCTGAGCTGGGGCTATCATGCATAAGCACGGCACCACAAACAAACTGCAGCATGGGCGCCTCCACCTCTCCTGATCGCCTCCACTGTTTTCAACCTGCAAATTCCTTTGGCTTGTTTTAAAGGGAGAAGCGTCCTATTCTGTCAATGTCACCGCGGATATCCCTATATACAATGCAATTGAAGATAAGCCTAATCTTGCACACCCACACGGCATCTTCATTTTTTCCCGTATCAAAGCCGACAGTATGTACAAACCAGAGGATTAGCCACAGACTTCTATCCTTTGGAATAAACTCAAGCACAATACGTGCAAAGTAAACCTAGCAAGGACAAAACACAAATATTGTTCCATGTACATTTAACAGATAAATAATTCAAACAATAAAAATAATATTGCGTATGTAGAATATGACAACGTCCATTTTATATACGATTTTTTACCTAATAAAAAACAATTTAACAAAGGTAAATGAGCAAAAAAAAAGCCCTTTATGCACTACTAAATGCATTTGTCGAAGGCTTCTTTCCATGTTATGCTTTTTCACTACAAAACCAAGGAGCAGACATGCTTCCTAATTTGAATAAGATTAGATATACAAGGTATTAGAAGATTTCTGTTGCATAAATACGGGGTTCATAAAATCTGCGCTGGTGCACGGTGTCATTTGTGTGTTTACAAACTGAAGTAAATGGATTATGGAGGCCTTCTTCAGAGATCTACAAACAACGCAACAATTTCATGTAGGAGAAATTACATGACTCTTTATGAGGTAATATCCTCCATGTCGTATATTAGAAAAGCTGCCTGTGTAGATTACAAAACAATATTCAAAGCAGGCGTGAAACTATTGTGCTTTAAGATTAAAACACAGATACCCTTTAAAAACAAAAGTTATAAATAAAAAAATGATAGTATTCTGGATATGGCTTTTGTTAGCCAAAATGCAAATGTTAGATATACATTTATTACAGATATACATCATGTTATTCATGATAAACATCACATCAGCTAAAGGCCTTAATTCTGCTCTATTATTTTAATACTTGGCTTTACGGCCTGTAATTGTATGATTTGCATTTTTTCCCGCCCATTATAAATAATCCATGCAACACACGGCCTGCCTGCCAAGCTGGCATCACTTTCTATTTAATCTTGTGAAACAGTCGCTTTATCTCCTTGTTCAACCTGGGGTTTATCTTTTGTTGTGGCACCGTACTATTGATGTGAAAATGTTTACAAAGCAATATACTTGCCCCATTTAGCAAACGCGTGAGATCAAGGTATTAATATGATCATTTTATCACCCCCAGCATGCTTCACTCAGTCACTGACTTAATAACAGGCCCTGTTTTCTTTAATGGCTCCTTTGCCTAAGATGTGGCGTCTTGTTAACAATGCCGTAATAAGGAGGCAGCATTTAGATGTATCACCAGGAGAGCAGAGACCGGTTTTTGTTTTGTTTTGTGGTGCAGAACTATCGACCGTGGTATTCTCCTTCAACTCCCTGTGGGGTTGAGAGCGGAGCCCCCGTTACATCGGCATGTGCTCCATTATCATTTCAATACAAGTATGACACACCGGCGAGCGGAGGAATGCTACGTTGCTATTTCCACTCCACAACCGATAGCAAACGGCATCTGCCTAGTGCGAGGTTTCCCCGACACCCTGCTCTCATCCCCCCACCCCCCTTTGCCCTGCCGCAAGCAAAACAGCAACACTAGCAAATAGCGTAATGTGCGCCGCGAGGCCCCGGCAGCACAGGACATTCTAAGACTATAACCAGTTACATAATCGCCGCAATAAACACGTTCCGATTGTGCTCAACACACAGCACTTAACTCCCACTGACGATAACAGAGTACGCAGCAACCCTTCACCAGCTTCCAAGGGAAATAAAAGAGGGAGCGATCTAACACTATACTTCATTCTTACACTCAAGGGCCATGCATTTTCCAAACGATGAAACATATAATCACTGCGGCCCAGGGATATTTTACATTCGATGAACATGGTGTTTGAACAGTCTGGATCTTTGTCAAGTCATGGGGAATAATCGGATACGCAAAATGGGTGCTTGTGTTGTTTCATGAATACAGACTTTATTAAACATATTGATTTGAGAATGATATGATATTATGTGTAGTATAATTGTGTTCTTAAATGTGAAGCCACTGTATAGCAAAAAAAGAAAGGTTACACTTACAATAAGTTTAACAACATTAGGTCATACATTATTAAAGGGATAGTTCACCCAAAAATAAACATTTTACATTTATCTACTTACCCCCACGGCATTCAAGATGTAGGTGTGTTTGTTTCTTCAGTAGAACACTAATGAAGATTTTTAACTCCAACCTTTGCTTGTATAATGCATGTCAATGGGGCGTATTTCTATGAGAGCCACTATGAGACTAAAAAACACATACATGACATCCAAATCCATATTAAACCCTGCGGCTTGTGATGATACATTGATGTCATAAGACACAAAACAATCGGTCCAATGAATCTCATCCAGTATTCCCAATGCCATTACTTCCACCGGAGAAGGTCAAAACAAGAGAGCGATTATAGAAATATGTACATAGATGCCTCATCCGACCAATCCGTGCAGGCACTAATGAGGATTCTCTCTCTCTCTCTCTCTCTCTCTCTCTCTCTCTCTCTCTCTCTCTCTCTCTCTCTCTCTCTCTCTCTCTGTGTATATTATATATATATATATATATATATATATATATATATATATATATATATATATATATATATATGATTGACAGGTTTTGACCTTCTTTGGTGGAAGTAATGGCATTGGTTTGGAATATTAGATGAGATTTGTCTGCTATGAGTTAAAACAAAATAGCATAAATACTCTAGGGTTTCTTGTAGAAAAAAATCGTTTTGTGTCTTAAGATATCAATGTATCATCACAAACCGCAGGGTTTAATGGATTCATATGTCTATGTGTTTTGACTCTCATAGTGGCTCTCATAGAAAAACACCCCATTGATATGCGTTATACGAGCAACAGTAGTGTTCTACTGAAGAAACAAACACACCTACATCTTGGATGCTGTGGGAATAAGCAGATAAATATCACATTTTCATTTTTGGGTGAACTATCCCTTTAAAACTGAAAGTTGCATCTGTTAATATTATTTAACAGACTTGAGCAAAAATGAACTAACAATAAATAGTTAGTTAATAAAGATGAATAAATGTAAAATGTAATGCTCGTTGTTAATGCAATGTAAACTAATGGGACCTTTTGTTAGCAAAAATCATATGGAAAAGTGTCAAAACGCAAGCATGCACGCACACACGCACACACACACTTGATTATATATTCTCTTTACTAATTTCTGTCAAGAGGAGCTGCATTTGAAATGAGAGGACTGGCAGAAATCTGCATGATGTATTCAGCATCTAATGAGCGACGGGGTGAATTGTAGGCACAGGGCATATGCAGTGCCCTGCGAAATCCCCTCTCCTGCACACTATGATTATTCACCCTCATGTAGCTTTGCACTTCCTCTATTCGGTCAAGCCCACAGGATTTACCAATCCAAAGCTCTGACGGCTCGAGAAAAAGAGGCCTGTCCTCCTCCAGAAGGGCTCCCTGCTTTGAGACGCCCTGGCTCCCCGCACTGCCAGGGCTCAGGCGCACCACAACTGAGGCGCATCCATCTGTGTGCCTTGTAGGTGCTGTGGAGATAACCAATTTTTCAAAGCACAACCAGAACTTGCATAATGCCTCATGCACCCACGTTATGACTCACTAAATTACATAAACAGAATGTGGGGTATTCTCTCTCTCTCTCTCTCTCCCTCTTCCTTGCTCGCTCACTCTTTTTGCTTTTTTCCTGCCATTGTTATTTCTTCCAAAATCATTTTCGACTGAACAAAGCTACTGAAAACAATGTAATGAGGGTATAAAAAGACATGTCAGCTTATGTAGAGGATCATGTTTTCTTTAGGACAAATGGGGGGGAAGACAATGTACACCACAGTGTGGGAGATTTAACCACACACAAAAAGTGTGTGTGTGTGTGTGTGTGTGTGTGTGTGTGTGTGTGGGGGGGGGGGGGGTCATTTTACTTCATTTTAATCTGAAAATTAGCTCTCATTTACATCAGAATAAAGCAATAAAAAAGTTTTTTTTTAATTTTTTAAATGGCTTAAAAAGTTAAAATAAGAATGTGTAAAAAGAAAATCACATGGGCATTGAATGATTAAAATTAAAAATGCAATTCAATTTCATTCAATTAAAAATGCTTGCTAAACGTAAAAACTATTGGATATTTGTACAAATCTGTAATAAGTGACTTAAACTCCTCCCACAAATGCAAAACCAGCTAATTAAAATGGACATATGTTTAACATGGAATGATACACCGGAAGTTATGTTTTACCTACTTGGAACAAATATGTGATTCCTCATATTAAATAATTTTGTGCAAACATTTGAAAAGAAAATGTGAAATCAGATTTAATGTTTGAAGAAATATCATTCAATGTCTATACATTAGCTAAATGTGTGGAAAATAGTTTTTATTTACATTTTAGTAGTAGGGTTAGGGTTAGAATAAGTTGATGCGTTGTTGCTAAGTTAGCAGACAGACAGATATTAAGCAGACAGTCTACTAATAGTCGATTGAAAGTTAGTTGGCATGTAGTTGCAAAGTTATAGTCAACAGAACTTTCAAAAGGGACCATTAAAACAATGCGTTACCAATATATTTTATATATATATATAAAACCCAAAAAACCCAAAATTCTCAATAAATCTCAAAAAATTTGCATATCATGAAAAGGTTCTCTAAACGAGCTATTAACCTAATCATCTGAATCAACTAATTAACTCTAAACACCTGCAAAAGATTCCTGAGGTTTTTAAAAACTCCCAGCCTGGTTCATTACTCATAACCGCAATCATGGGTAAGACTGCCGACCTGACTGCTGTCCAGAAGGCCATCATTGACACCCTCAAGCGAGAGTGTAAGACACAGAAAGAAATTTCAGAACGAATAGGCTGTTCCCAGATTGCTGTATCAAGGCACCTCAGTGGGAAGTCTGTGGAAAGGAAAAAGTGTGGCAAAAAACGCTGCACAACGAGAAGAGGTGACCGGACCCTGAGGAAGATTGTGGAGAAGGACCGATTCCAGACCTTGGGGGACCTGCGGAAGCAGTGGACTGAGTCTGGAGTAGAAACATCCAGAGCCACCGTGCACAGGCGTGTGCAGGAAATGGGCTACAGGTGCCGCATTTCCCAGGTCAAGCCACTTTTGGGCTACAGAGAAGCAGCACTGGACTGTTGCTCAGTGGTCCAAAGTACTTTTTTCGGATGAAAGCAATTTTTGAATGTCATTCGGAAATCAAGGAGTCTGGAGGAAGACTGGGGAGGAGGTGATGGTCTGGTCTGGTATTACTGTGCTCAATTGGCCTGCCAACTCTCCTGACCTGAACCCCATTGAGAATCTGTGGGATATTGTGAAGAGAAAGTTGAGAGACGCAAGACCCAACACTCTGGATGAGCTTAAGGCCGCTATCGAAGCATCCTGGGCCTCCAGAACACCTCAGCAGTGCCACAGGCTGATCGCATCCATGCCACGCCGCATTGAAGCAGTCATTTCTGCAAAAGGATTCCCGAACAAGTATTGAGTGCATAACTGAACATAATTATTTGAAGGTTGACTTTTTTTGTATTAAAACACTTTAATTTTATTGGTCGGATGAAATATGCTAATGTTTTGAGATATTTGGTTTTCATGAGCTGTATGCCAAAATCATCAGTACTAAAACAATAAAATATATATATATATATATATATATATATATATATATATATATATATATATATATATATATATATATATATATATATATATATAATATATATATATGATGGATATAAATATTATTGATATATATATAAAAACTAGTGACTACACCCCTCCAACATTTTATGCATCACACAAACAGCCAATCAAATATAACCATGTCATCAGCATTGAATTATATCTATTGACACTTTAACCTGCTTATACTGCACAAAAATACAATTCTTCACATTCAATCTAATTCACATTTCATTTCATTTGAATAAATAAGTGGAATCACAAAGTATACATTGGTGAAAATATAACTTCCAAAATATTCAATGTCTACACATGATTGTGTTTTGATTGGTTGGTTGACTGGACAATAGTTTGTATTAAAATGTGGGACATATGTTTGCTTATTTTACCTTGTAACTAAACGTTTACATTAAGCCACAAAATGTAAATAAAAACTAGTCACTGCACTCCAAACCCCTCCCACAAATATCGTCACACAAACAGCCAATAAAAACAGCACCATGTGGTCAGAATTTATTACGGTCCGAAAATCTAGTTTCAGAGCAAGCAGCTGCATTCTAAACTCCTCCTCCCACAAATTAGGCTATGTCCCACACTATCAACCAATCAAAAAACAGCCATGTGGTCGGCACCGAACGATGCGTCAGAAGTTACGTTTCAACCTTCTTCTGCAGTACAACAAACACATGAATCCACACGCTCAAAGCAAACAGATCTGTACTGCACACAAATTCACTATAGTGCCCCTCATGTGCGAGTCAAGTCACGGCCCAAATGTGTCACATAAAGTGCGTTAAGTTCAATTGTTAGTTGTAATTGCTCTCGTAAGTACTTTCCAATGCAGATGTCATTATAATCATTATCATTTTTGCAGCCTGAGAGAGTCATCAATATTCCAACAAAGGTTCAGAGAGGGAGAGCGAGTGTGTGCGAGGGAGAGAATATCAACAAAACAAACTATAATTCCCCACTATTTCAATTACCCATCATTAGCTCGCATTTCCGTCCCATTGCCATTCCCCTAGCAAAATCAAGGTCTCTCACACTCATCCCCATTAGCTGTAATAAAAGCATGCCTGGTGTTTAGCAACAAAAGCAACTCGCTGCTCTTAGCTGACTGATCACACTATGAGACCCAGGCGTTCTCTGACATTAACACACACACACATAAATGCGCGCATCCGTCCGCGTACCGGCGCTCAACTGGAGTCCTCGGCGAGAAATTCCCTTTCCTTTGTAGGTCAGACTTAGACGCAGGCATACTCAGATTGAAAATTTCATTATAAAACCTGCCGTACACCCACCCCACTGCCTTAGCCCCGGGTCTCACGACACTATATTGATTTTAATAGATACCAACTCACCCCCTCGTGATGTGAGAGCTCTTGTGTGGAAGAATAGCTACCAGGCAGTGTTAACAGTGGCCGCACAGCTCCATGAAGCAACACTCATGCACTCTCACACTGAATGGAAAAGGATAATTTCAAACAGCAAGGCAAGAAACAAAAAAGCCACGCGCATGGGGGAAGCACACAGACAGAACGAGGGAAGGGAAAGGAGAGAGAGAAAGAGACAGGGAGGGAAGAGAGAGAAAGAAAGAGAGAGAGAGAGAGAGAGAGAGAGAGAGAGATGGGAAATTAATAATCCCAGAGACAAGTCCCCTCTGTGTTATTCATCAGGCTGCTTTCTTGCAAGCTGCGGAGGAGCGGAGATATGCAGAGGGGAGGGGCCAGCGGCACACTCCATTGGTTCGCGCGCTTCATTCCTATACATCGCAGCCAATCCATTTTTTTTTCTTCATTTTTACCGTGCCGCCTCGCATTGGTGGTACAAATATACAGTAGCTGCCTTGCGATTTCACAAGAGGGAAGTGAGGATAGGATAAAAGACAAATGAGGAGCTAAAAGGGGGGAAGGAGCTGGATGAGGAACACTGCTTAGGGGCTTCAGCAATGCTGCGTTCTGTTAATGCACTATTAACTTTATTTGAGCTGACTTCCCATTTGATCTTCTGCGGTGGGGTCACTCAGTGATGGGCCATTTCTTTCCATATCACACCGTAATGAAATTTCCAAAGCCTACAATAATAATAATAATACAAATAATAATAATATATTAAAAAAGAGAGGAAAAAACAAACAAGTGAAATAATGCAGGTGATGTTGGCTGGCTGCCCTTGCTGTCAGACGTTACAGGCAATTCCTTGCCTCCATTTTCCATGTTACAATGAATACATTTCACAGCTCACTTGCTCTAAAGTGTGGGTGGTACAGCATAACAACCTACACCATGTGAGAGAATATCTAACACTTTCACCTCTCTCTTTTTCTCTGGCGTTGCAGTAAAGCGAAGCGAGTCTCCAAACCTCCACACTCAGCCAAGCTCATCAATTATTGAGGCTGCACATCGGCCCCACAAAATCTGATGCTTTAAATGTAGTTTTGTGTTACAGTCTGAGCGAAAAAGCTGATGCAGAGGAAAGGCTTATTTCGCTCCTGCGCGCTACTGTGCGGTCTTTGGCAGGGCTACATTGCGTTAAACAGTCTGCAAAATAAAATAAAATAAAATAAAATAATAGAAGATAATAAAATAATGAAGACATTGGCTTCACAAATGTTACTCTAAAGTGACAGTGATGTTTAAAATATGCTAAAAATGTTTTGATGAATGTTCACACTGAGACAAAAACAGCCAAGTCAAGCACAATGACATCAATATGTAACTGAATTGCTGTAGGAGTGATGATTTTACAACTAAAAAGAAAGTAGCCAATTGGTCACAATTACTGCATGTTGTTGCTATGAAATGTGTTCTATTTAATTGTATGCCAATATATATATGGAAGTATTACATCAATTAAAAATATCTAAATATAAAAAATAATTGTTAATGTTATTTGTTTTATACTACTACTACTACTAATACTACAAATTAAATAGTTAATATTATTATTATTATTAGTAGTATACTAATAATAATAATAATAATAATAATAACTATTTAATTAACTAGAGTTATTATTAACTTTTTCCCCACCAGTGTTTTTTAGAGTCGCCAGCCACCGCCAGCATTTTTGATCCAATCTTTAAAATGAACATGCAATATATCAAAAGAAAGAAAAGAGCCTCTGCTTTAAACAACATAAATAAATAATGACTCTAGCGTCATGCATTATTTTTTATCAACACTTGAATGTGGCTAAGTTTCATTAAAAAAAAAAAAATAAATTAAGCCAATATCTGAAGAAAATCATGTTTTTGTCAAAAACTATGAGAATATCAGATTCAGTACGTTTATCAAAATCATTGATTGTGTATATCAAGTCCATCAACTCCCCGAAGCATCACAGTCCCGTAGCTAATCCTAGGTTGACATTTCACTCTGTGACATTAGGCAGTTTTGATTTTTTATGCTGTTCAATGTTGATGATCTCATTATTTTTGTTGATGATCTCATCAATTTTCATAAGCGTCTGCTTACATATATCACTTGTTTCTGCTTCTTCTTCATCTGTGTTTTGATCCAGAGATTCTATTTCAGGAAATGTGTCATTGTAGCCTAGAAATCTAGACGCACCCTAGCGGCAGCAAATCTAATCTGCCGCGAGTGTCGTCTAGCAACTCTCAATACACTTCTGAGCTGTAAAATCCAAACTCTGGTCAGGCCAATCACATCGTGTATAGAGTCGGTGGGCGGGGCTTAACAGAATGAAGGCAGAGTTGCGTTTGCGTGCTACTAGTAAACACAGAAACTGGCGAACGGCGGTCTCTCGAATCAGCTTTGACAGCGACTCTGGAAGACTTGGAGTTAAGCTTTTCTCTGAGAAAAGAACGGCACTGAAGTCATTCTTAAAAAGGGAAGATGTGTTCGGAGTTTTGCCGACCGGATGCGGTGAAAGTTTAATCTGTCAACGAGCTCTGCTTCACCTTCGTTGCTCTGGTTGGTGTAGCGCTATCCTATCGTGTGCAGAGGGAGTTTGAAAGACAACCGTTTATCCCGTCCCTCAGATTGAGCCCTGTCTATGGTGAGTTTCCAGACCAAACATCTTGATGTGGGTCTGGCTTGTCAAGCTAGTGTCATTGCACTCCAACAGTGAAACATGGAAAGCCAGAAAATTCCGTCGATGGCAGGAAAGTGTTGTCTCATACATGATGGAAACATCCACTACATAATTTGATGCTTGGGATTCAATCTTTAAAAACTGCTAAATTGCTGAATTTAAGACAAAATTATCAGTGTTCTATTGTGCATATAATTATGTAAAACATTATGTTTATATATTTTTTGTTTATATCATCATAATAACAAAAATGAAGTCAAGAAAAACAATATTTGATGCTAGATCTTTAATATGAGTTCAGGTTTTACTGTGCAAACCATCTAAAAGCTAGTTAACTAACTGTCCATTCTGTCCTGCCCTTATTTTATTTCAAGAGTACTTTCGAGGTGTGCTGAGGAGGGCCGGTAATCCCACCGCACTCGTGGAACTGATTTAGGTTTATTGTCTTGTGTGCAGATTGGTCCAATCCAGACCGGGGCTGCTCATTTTAATGGCTGAATGTGGCACAGTAATTTAACATTTTGGCACAAAAAGGAGCCACCGCAGGGGGGCTGTGAACAGTCAGTTGGATATGGCAAGGGGACAGTCATGTGAAATCGCAGACCGAATGTGAGCGGTTAGAGGCCAATCCTGGCTCATTGTAATCAGCTAATTAAGCACTTCAGTCAGGCCGGTGAAGGCTGCCACATTTCCCTTTGTTATCAAACTCATTATTTGAGGTAAAAAAAAAAAAAAAAAAGGAAGGGAACACTAACAAGATGGACTAGGAAGCTCAGTATGAGCGTATGAAAGTATGAGCAGGAGGTTGAGATGTGACATCTCTCTCTCATTCTCTGTAACATCTTGGGCCAGATCTGGAATCTGATACTCTCAGAATGCAAACACAAACTGCTTGGCTGATCTGCGGGATAATGGGAGCGTGGATGTGTATCAGTGGCATAACTGCGCCAGAGAAACAGACGGTAATTACCATTGCCCTCTCTCTCACACCTCCAGTGCGCACACACAGGAAATGGGAAATGGGCTCAGGCGATAGCGAGCCACCTAGCCTCCTCACCTCATTCCCCACCAATTCAAACTAATCTACTTCTTGATTTCAGAGGGAAATCAACAAACATTCATTCCATTGAATCCTCGCCGCTCCACGTGGGGAAGGAGGGGGCTCCGAGAGTAAAAGCGAGCAATGGGAGCCCATTGAAAATGATTGTCTCATTCAGCCGCGGCACACGCGGAGGCCTTTATCCAAACCTAGCTTGAAGCTCATCCAGAACTTTCTATCACATTACAAATGCTCAGCACTGGAGTGCCTGAGATTAATCGCAGGTTAAATGTGCATTTATGTACACTGCAAAGCTTGATAACAAGCAAATCCAGACGGGGTAGGGAATTAGCTACTTTGGAAAAAACAATGCTGGAAAACATGTCCAGATCCCATTGATACTCATAAAATGTTTCAACACTGTAGATTAAGAATAGGGAAAAGACCATCTATAAGTGTAGTTTCGCATGGGTGGCTCTGAGCGATGTCTGATGGCTCGCTTGTCCGCCCGTCGGCTCTTTTTCATCTCACTGGGCTTACGGAGATCTTATTGCTTTTATTTTCTGTCATTAAACTCTGTGATAGAATTAAGGATAAGAGCAGCTGGGTACTACATCAATAGAAAATCAATTATATTGTCAAAACTTAGATGTATGACCTGCAATTTTTCATCTGTGCTGAAAAACATCTGAAAAAAATAAAATAAAAAATGGTATATTTTTTGAAGTTTAATCACAATTTTCGATCTGATCCTGAAAAGCTGTTTATCTGCTTCCGTGACATTCATATTTGTGACAACCATATCAAGTAATTCAGTGACAAACAAAATAAACAATGGCCAGAGCTCAGCTCATACATTTTAAGCACTTTCCCAGAGGAAATCGACATCTAACATCCTTCTCGCTGAGGCAAAATTCAACAGACCACTGGTCTGAACAGACTTCCTCGACAAAATGGCAGAGATACACAAACAGGATTTCCTCCGCATTATCTCATGCCAAAGCATAGCCGTTTTAATTGCGCTGATTATATGAGCATATTGTGAATTCCCCGCTGCCTCGTTCAGTTCAGACTCAAGAGGGCTCCGGGAGCAGCGTCCGCAGTGCTGAAGGGCTCCTCGAGTCCTTGTTGAAATAATTTGAGGGTCAGGTTGTGACCTCGAGCACCTGAAGTACCTTTCACTCTACTGCGGCAAGCGTTACACAAACAATACCTGCCTGCCAGGATTATTCTCAGCTCCACATCACAAGGGTTTCCTGGGTGGCTCCTCTAGACGGCCTTGGGTCACCATCAACCCAACAATGTCCAAACTGCTCCATGTCTACCTGCGTTGCTCCCCAACCCCCTTTGCTGTAGTTAGTCATAAACATGTCTGAAACGCTTCTAAATGACAGCATTTGGGAGTGTTTTTCCTCTCTTCTATCTGTTCACTGTTGGAGCTGTAATTGACTTTATGCTCCATCCCCGATATCTTTGACACAGCTGATGTGAGCTCTCAGCGGAGGCTAGAGATATGTCATACAATCCAATCTCCCGCTCCACTCAGATCACAGTAACCATTTAATTAAAGCCAGCAATGAACACTTTATTTAATGGCCTGGCCCCTCCCCCTCTCCATTACGCCCACCCCTGTCTCCTCACACCTCGCAGAGCATCACACAAGATCCTCAATCCACAGTATGACCCATAAACCAACAGTAATGTTACAAAAGATTTCTACTTCAAATAAATGCTGTTCTTTTGAACTTCCTGTTCATCAGAGAATCTTGAAAAACGATGCATGACAGTATCCGCAAAAATGTTACGCATCACAATGGTTTTCAACATTTATAATAATAAAACAAAGCTTCTTGAGCAGCAAATATTAGAATAATTTCTAAAAGGACATAGGACACTTGAATAATGATGCAGAAAATTCAGCTTTGTGTCACAGGATGCAATATATTTTACAATATATTCACATAGAAAACAGTTATTTTAAATTGTGATAATATTTCACAATATTACGGTTTTTATTGTATTATTGTATCTAATAAATGCAGCCTTGGTGAGTAAAATAGGCTTTTTTAAAAGCATATATAAAGGGGGGGGGGGGGGGGGGGAGTCATTGCGAAGGAAAACAATAGAAAAAGAACACCTATCCAAACGACCTGCGCTACTTAACACAAAGCCCATTTTGGTCAAATTATTTTGCAAAAAAAAAAAAAAAAAAATCAATAAAAACTGGTGTCTTGTTGGGAGTCTCGCAGTTCTACCTGCTGGGCCATACAGTAATGTGCAAGCAAGGGGTAATATCCGTTTCTTTGGCGGGAAGATTATCCCTTAGTGAATCTGTCACTTCCTATTTCAGTTAACATACTGTTGAGTAGGGTTCATCACACACGAAAGAAGAAAAAAAGTAGCATGGCTGAATACAAAGAAAAAAACAGTCTTCAAAGCCACACAGAGGAGCAAAAGAACCAAATTCTGAGGGTCACCATTCACAACATTAAAAGACATGGGCTGTTTTGCCCCTGGACACGACCTGAGAATGTGGGCTAATGTGTTTTATAAACAAATGGCTTTTATATAGTGGAAAGTGGACAAAAACACAATGGCACTCCAGGTCTCTTGCTTTTGTGTCAAAAAGGCGATGGGGGTTAACTGGCTTTTGAGCAATGAGAGCACTTTGGTACATGTCATTTTGAAGGGGTTGCAGTTCACTCAAAATCTATCATCTGAGGCCGTTTTTTTCTGAGGATGTGGATCAGCACACAGAAGATTTGATTTGACAGGGTCAGGAGGTTGTGCCTAGAGACATTAATAAACTCGCCAAGTCCCTGAGACTCCAGATTCACTTGACCCAACTGCTCCGCCGCTGATCCCAACAAACCTTGCAACAAAATGAAAGTTCAAAAAATATTGAGTATATAGTTACATTTTTGCTGATTCTGCCCTGTGTCCTTGAAATCTTTTCATATTTTATCCTTGAATTGTCAACAGACATTTTTCATTCGTTTAATCTAGAACTATTATGCATGGATCGGATCAACGTTTAACAAAATAAAACATGATTAACAGCTGTTGAAACGGCAGCTTCAAAGAAAAGAACAACAAAATGTTTGTACATAATGTGCCTAATATCCACCCACCCACCCACCCATCCATCCATCCATCCACCCACCCACCCACCCACCCATCCATCCATCCATCCACCCACCCACCCACCCACCCATCCATCCATCCATCCATCCACCCACCCACCCATCCACCCACCCACCCACCCATCCATTCATCCATCCATCCATCCATCCATCCATCCATCCATCCATCCATACATCCATACATCCATACATCAATCCATCCATAGCAAGGAAGTCCCCGATTCGAGTCCCAGTTGAGCCAGGAGGCCTTTCTGTGTGTATTTTGCATGTTCTCGCTGTGTCTGCATGGGTTTCCTCTGGGTGCTGCAGTTTCCCCTCAGTATAGGTGAATGTATGCGAGCGTGAGTTCCAAGCAATATATAATGGGGAGGTTGGGGGAAAGACCTGGCGGCCTACTCATATATATATATATATATATATATATATATAGTCAAACTATATTAGTTGTAGTTTGTGCAAAGACAAGCAGCACAATAACTACTGAAACAGAAACACCTTAGCAATGGCATAGCAATACCTTGGCAACCACAATAGTAACAGTTACAAGTTAATCTAATTAGACAGTATAGAAAACATCTAGAGACAGGAAAAAATTGGGGAGAGCAAAGACAAACTGATCAGCAAGACTCAAACCTGTCACAATGGGAGCATACCGATTCAATGCGTTACATGCACAGTCGCAACTGCTGCAGCAACTGTGTGATGTTTTTTCAGCTGTCCTATCATGAAATCTTTTGAACATATGCTCAAAAATAACATAGAATAATAAAATCCATAATAAATTCATATAAATACACTGTCTATCAATTTCATTTAATTGCTTAGCAAGTTCTGAGACTACAGCAGAATTACACACTCTGAAATCTCAGAAAGACATGCCTGCTGGCCATTCACACATCTCCATAATCACCCAGACCATCTACCAGCCAAGATCAGTAGCACTCCTCGGAACAGCCATGAAACCACAAAGAAATGAGATATATGCTGTGCAGAGGGATACTTACTACCAAGTTGCTTATTCATGTATTTCTGTGATGCATTAATTAAGGAAAGGATGCAGGAGATATATGATTGAGTGAAGAGAGAGAGAGAGTGTCTGTCAGGGAAAAACAGATTATGTGAGGCACTCTGGGGCTTTCTTCTTCCAAGCAACTGCAATATGACCGAAGGGATCACGTTAACCCACTTCCATCAGACGACTGTGGAGCCGGGCTTCCAATGAAAGGAGTTGAGATTTGTTGCTCTAAGACGCTTTGTATGTGCAAGGAACATGTAAATGTTTCTGTTGCACATAGTAGCCTGGTGCGTGGTGTTTGACAGCACAGACGTGATGTCTACAATTAAGAAGTATCAAAGAGACGGCCCTTGGGAGCGCTTACGTCAGGCCGGGGGCATTGAAAGTTCTTCTGTGCAGAATGAAGAGGTGCAGAATAATCGGGACACATCACGGGCTTGATTTTCAATGAACACACAACTGATTTAAATATTGATACCTTGAATGCACCATAACTCGCTTCAGATAAAAAAAAATGTCTGCCAAATAATATTTATAAAAATACTGATGTGCCTAAGTCGATGACATGACATTGTTTTTTCTTTTCTTTGTAATATCTATTTTATATCTATTGATTCAAAAATACACCAAAAATGCAATTCATAAACACAATGACTTCAATACACCTCTTCTTCTATAATGAATTTAAATGTTATTATTTTTATGGGCTAAAGTAAAGTCTGAAGCTGCCATAATCACTCATTTTTTCTGTAAAAAAATATATTGAATTAATATAAATAAACAAATATGAATATGACAGAAAATACCCCTAATCTGATCTTTATATGACAACGCATATTTAGGACACGTTGTAAAAACAATCAGGTGATTTTGGAATATTTAGGAATTCATTATATTATGTAAAAATGATTGATATTTATAATAAAAAATATATATATATATATGAATATATTTTAAAACCTGAAACGCTTAAGCTGTGCACACACATATTCAAGGTTCAAGGAAAATATGTTATTAAATTAAAAACTTTTCTTGGAAATGGTAAAAAACTGTCTTTAAAACTATTTTAAACAAATATGAACATAAAGAGAACATGGGTTTAAGAACTTGGCATGTGTCTTAAACCAGATTCTTCTTTTTCTCACATTTTCTTACATCATTGACCCACCTTATCTACAATAATACCCTGTCATCTCAACATCTCAAAGGAATACTTAAGTTTGCCTGATCACTTTAACTGATAATCTAATCATAAGGCTGAAAAAGAAGAGCAGAACACCGCAGCATATGCTCGACTCATCCCAGGCTGTACAAACAATGCACTTTGGCAGCATCTGCTGGGGCCCGGAAAAATTACACACGCCTTGTTACGCGAACAGGACACAGACCGGCTCGTGTTCCAGCAGGATGTCCACAGTCCGTCCACATATACAAAACCAAGCATGTGTATCTCATCTTCGGAGTGTGATAATTGAATAATAATCTAATTTGCATTTTCAGACAGCTCCAGCAAGCAGCAAGGATTTCGACTTTACAGATAATGACAATTATCTCAATTTCCTTTAATGTTTTAATTTCGAGCAGGCACTATTATGTGGGAACAGATAGGGTGAGCGATGATTAAAATAGCAACTTGTGTTGGTTTTGGAGCTTTGAAATGACTTGTCCTATCAGAGAGAATGCACATGGGAAGCGTCCCTCTCCATCGCTTTAATTCCCTGGTGTTTAGCATATTGTATGCCCATGGCTGGTAAATTAGTCACATCTGGAATAGCCTAATTAACAGATAGGAGCTTAACCTACTTATCAGAGCAAGCCACTTGGACTTTTTCCTTTTTTTTTTTTTTTTGGTAGAGGGTGGGGGCACCAGGGAGGACGGACAGATTGATGGAGAAAAAAAAGAGTGACTCGACTGGTGCTCACTAGCTTCCCAATTTGCTGATGACGGTGTTGTTGTTTTTTTGTATTTTTTTTAAGTGAATGCTGCCAGACCACCTCCCTCTGTGCTTCACACTGACTCATATACCGACTAAAAGGGTGCAGATGATGTCAAGGTGTCAAGAAGCGTGGCTGACAGCCCAACATTACCAAACAATTGGCTGGGGTCAACATAAAAACAATACCGCGCTCTCAGACCCTCCATTACAGAAATGGAAAAATTCTGTCAGCCCTGGATTTAATGTTATTTGCAAATGATACAGTACTAAACTACAATCTTATGCCATCTCTCCACCTCTTTCAGCCTCTCAGCCTGCTTCTCTCCTTCCTCTCAAGCACAATTAAAGGTAAATAGGCAATAAAAGAATTTCTTTAAGTATTAACGCAAAGGTTCCCCGCGTCTTTTATGGTTTAATGGTAAACATGGCTTTTGCACCACAATTTCCACTAATGTAATCTAATAGCTGTTCTAGTAGACCCCGGCATCACATTATTGATATCTGCAGGATGAAAGCAATTTTTCATTTAATGCGTGAGAGAGAAAAAAAACACAGAACGGTTCCTGTGCTGGCTTGGCTGTATAATGGAAACGGAGGAAATAAAATCATTCATGCCTCTTATGACAGTGTTACGTTTTTAAAACCTTCAATAAAAGCGTGGCCTTTCCGATTCCCCCTAATTAATCACTGGCAACCCTTTAAGCGTCGCGGGGATGGGGCGGACGATCTCCGCCATAAATTTGAGAAATACCGTCTTACACGATAAGACCACTGCGGCTGTTTCAATCCCTTTTGTACGCATCCGGCCTTAAAAAACATTTCCACAGCTAACAGCCGAGCATATTAGAAAATAAAATACAATTCTGCCACCTGACACTTCAATTTAGCCCGCTCCAACTGCTGAAGCCATCAGCCCGCTGGCCTGCCTGCCTGCCATGATGGAGAATCCCCCAAATATCACTTAACTGATCTGAGCCAGGCACGTAATGCTCATGCACTCTCCCCCACTGCATTACCGACACACACACACACACACACACACACTCTCTCTCTCTCTCTCTCTCTCTCTCTCTCTCTCTGCAGTGCGTTCCGCTCACACACACAATCTCATTTTAATTGACTGCATTGTCTGGGCCGGGGCTGCGGGGAGTGCCTCCACCCTCCTCTCTCCACCCTGCCGCTTTGAGGAGTATTTACAATCCGATAATCTTCAAGCTCCTCACCACATCTATTACACTGCAGAAGAACAGACACAGAGAAACCAGTGCCTTTAAAGGGATGGTTCACCCAAAAATTAAAAGGTGCTCATCATTTACTCACTCTCAGGTCATTTCAAACCTGCATGACTCTTTTTCTTCTGTAGAGCACATAAGGAGATATTTTTTAAAATGTGCAGGCCACTCTTTCTATTAGCACCATTACAAATGTGATCAATGTGGCGTTTAGTACATACACTGTACTATTTTTTTAATATAAATTAGAGTACTTTTTTACATGAAAATACTTATTATTATACTTATTGTATTATAGTTAATGTTTCGGTCAGCTGAGACAAATAAGATACCCACTCTTCACCATGAGCGTTTTGGATAGCTTGAAAAGGATAGGCTAATACAGTTACCGGTAAGTGAAACATGAAAATCTCTTATGATGTGCTTAGGACATGGCTTTTAATAGTGAGACTTTTGTATCATAAATTACATCAAAATTTGGATTTAGGTTGATCAGTCATCGGCTTTTAAATATAAAGAATGATCTGTTATAAGTATCGGCCAAAATCGAATTTCATATCGGTGCATCTCTAAACTGTAAAGGTCTCCAATTGCAAATTTTCAAGTGACTGATCACATCTAAGTTTTTCAGTTGGCCGAATTTAATTTCTGTGAATTAAATTGCACCAATTCAATTCGGCCAACTAAAACATTTTGATGTGATCAGTCATTAGAAATGTTTCAATTAGGGACATTATTATTATTATTATTTTTATTTTTTTACAGTGTATTTGATAATTTGCCAATATAAAGCCAATATTAACTGAAAACCTTAGCATACACTTTACAGTTTCAAAAGACAATTTTTTTTTTTTTTTGAGTTAGATCTTTTCAATGCATTGGTTCATCTAGTTAATGAATCATTCGTTCATGAATGTATCTAGCCGACTCTTGTGCTCAACTGACAGTTTTGAAGCCTTTGCAGAAGTGAACAGATCTCTGGAGATTAGTGAACAACTTATATATTTTCGTCACAAAGCAATTGAACTTCAGAAGACTTACATATATAAAGTGCAGGAGTCACATGGACTACTTACATGATAATTTTATGGTCCCTTTGTGTCCTTTTTAAAGATTAAAAGCTCTGGCAACCACACTCAAAAAAAATGATTCAGGCCTATACAGGCATATCTAATTTCGACACAGCTTAATTTAATTAAGTAAAGTAAACATTTAAATAATGTTTACTTTACTTAATTAAATTAAGTTGTGTCGAAATTAGATATGTTTGTGTATAATTAGCCTAATATATTTCAAACTGAAGTTTACTTAATTCATTGTGTTAAAACTACATGAAATATTTGTGCTGACATAACTAACTGGGCAGTGGATCTGTAGTTCCCAGCATGCTTTGCAAGGGACTGCGTAAGGAGAGAAAAATTATGGATTAAGGTGCTTTATGTGTTTTTCAGTAAAGGGGAAGTTGTTATTAGTGTATGTTAGTGTTTCATGTTCAGTTATGTTGGACATTGAGGAGTTTCTGTAATTTTGTGGTTACCATTATGCAGAACAGTGGTGCCTGTGTTTAGGCTGTGGGCACTTTTACACAAATTAATTGGATGGAATTCCTGCTCTCAATTTAAAAAATGTAGTTTGTCCAAGAGTAATTTTTGCATTTTATTTCTAAAAATATGTTTGTTGTTGTTATTTAAACGTTTTAAAGGCAAATTAAATTGATAAATGTGTACAAGTCATTTTTTAAATGCATTTTTGGTGATTTCACGGGGTAAAAAAT
The DNA here is from genome assembly GCF_024679245.1 of Pseudorasbora parva. Classification (NCBI taxonomy): domain Eukaryota; kingdom Metazoa; phylum Chordata; class Actinopteri; order Cypriniformes; family Gobionidae; genus Pseudorasbora; species Pseudorasbora parva. Next base: position 29,300,708 of record NC_090173.1, read on the forward strand.
GACACATACATTGTCACAAAAAAATTTGACATCTTTTATCTTCTCCTAAAAGTTGCTTATGTACCTTAGAGTAGCAATAAGTTTCCTTAAGTTACAACTCTTTAGGTGTAAATAGGTACTTTTTGTATTAAAAAGTTACTGTAAGCTGTTGTACCCTTAAAAGCTACAATTTTGTAGAGTGCACATACTGGAAATAAACATGAAATAAGTGAATAAAGACATCCTTTAATTGTTTAGAGTCGGCCTATCAATGCCAAGCACCAACAGGAAGCCCCCACACCCGCCCTTTGTCTTAACTGAGCTTGTTCTCGACCCCTCTCTCTCTCTCTCTCTCTCTCTCTCTCTCTCTCTCTCTCTCTCGTATTGCTGAGGTATGGAGCCGGCATAGCAATCTCCCTGCATCGCCATCCTTCACCACATCAAATGATCATTTAGCACGGCCCCCTCTCCATGATTGATTGACTCAGCCCACGCCTAAATCACCCTCATAAAACTGGTATTGTGACAATGCTGGGAGTGTGACAGGTTAAGGAATCGTATTGATTCACAACTGCAGTCCTGCGGTGTGACTGAGGCACGTCAGTTGCGAGGGCGAGCCCGCAGACCGCAGAAAGAGGCACCGGCTTCGATAACGCTGTTGATTTTCAATACACAAAGAACAAGAGAATATGCTCAAACTGGTGCTTTCAAAGTTGATTAGAGAATAGAGCTTGAAGTGTCACTAACAGGTTTATGAGAGGTCTCAGAAGAGTGCCGCTAAAAGAACAGTAATGCTTCTAGGACTGACTCCGACCTCCATTTTCTCTCCTCAAATGTGGAACGCTGCCATTCAAAGAGAGCTCATTCAGGACACGCTTTTTAAAAGTGTCCTCGTGGACTGTTCATGTGTCAACAGTCCTCTAGCATTAAAGAAAAGCTTCCCTGACATAAGAGGGCCTTGGGGTATGTCCCAGCCCAAAAAGTCAGTCTTTTTATTTTTGCTGCAGCATGGGAAATAACACAGAGAATTAGCCAGTCGTGAAGAAACTCTCTTTGTTTCGGGTATTTTACAGAGGTGGCATGTCCCGTGCCAGTCCTCACAAATCTACAGTGGGCTCCAGACAAATCACAGCCAGCCGAGGCAATATATGAGACTTCAGCCCCCCGAACAAGACTGCTGAAATCAGCAGCTTTGCAGGGTCAGTCCTCCAACCACCCTCCCTTCCTTTCTCTCTCCTACTCTCTATTTTTTTTCTTTACCTTACTGCCGAGACGCCAAAGCAATCAATCTTAACTAGAGCCATTCCTTCTCTGGAGTGAAGGGTGCCATTTGTTTTCTTCCGTTGGGATGCTACCCTTTCCCTGGAATATCTCTCCTGTGCCGATCTTTTACATATTCCTTCGTTATTGGTTTATGATTGTAATAAGAGCTCTAATGTTCCCGAGTCCCCTTGGTTTGTAGTCTAAATACCGATAGTGATTTTACCTTGGAGGGATTTAATTAATGATTTACGGCATACATTTTCATACCTTGAAAATGTATGCCATAGATCATTATTAAATGATTTACGGCATTCTATAATAATTTCATTATTATGTTTGTGCCATTGGAAATTAAAAGCATTTCATAGAGTTTTTTTGACCGCCACAACAATGCTGAACGCATGCAAACAGGTTTCCTAAACACTCTCCCTGTCTGCCATTGGTTGACTAAACACTTTTAGCTTTGCCTCCAGACTCATGCCATTGGTTGAGCCAGTGCTGCCCTATTGGGCTGGCTGGAATGCTGAAAGAAACTGAGAAATGTTTTGAAAAAGCCACACAGACAAAGTGTTCACATTTTATCCCAGGAAATAAGTCTGGAATTCTTCCAGTTGTGTCGCTAGAATAGGACAAAGTACTTTAACGTCTTAAAAAAAAATTACACACTTCAGTCCTAAATTCCCTAAAAATTCATTCCTGCATTCTTGGAGTGTGTCTGAATGGTCTAATGATGATTTAGTAACTGAGACCACATTCATTTCTGGTCATATGTTACCACAGATTTTGGCACAATTTGAATGAAATATTTTCTCATTATGGACGCTGATGAAGAAATGCAGAAATACACCACATTTGGGGGTATTTTTGCAATAAGTGACTTTATTTAAAAAATGCTTTACTGGCTGTGGGTTAATCATTCAATAAACCAAGGACCATTACTTAGAGCGAATAATCAAAATATTAAAATTAAGCAGGAAACCACAACTAGGAGGGACACATTATTTGTCAAACACCACAGGCAAAAAAAAAAAAAAAAAAAATGAGAGAGAGAGAGAGAGAGAGAGAGAGAGAGAGAGAGAGAGAGAGAGAGAGAGAGAGAGAGAGAGAGAGAGAGAGAGAGAGAGAGAGAGAGAGAGAGAGAGGGGTACGAGAGAGTGAAAGAGAGTGTGTGAGAGAGATTCCTTTCATTAATCCATGAATGTAATTACTGTATAAACAGCCCCTTCCTCTGATTGATGTCCCTCAGCCATGTTTCATTTACTTCAGCATGTTCTCATATTTGAGTGAAATAAACAAGCATATTCCCACAGGAGTCATTTACATCTCACCCCTCTCATCAAACACATTAAAAGGCAGCTGAACCCCACTCCATTTCGCCAACATTTCCGGTCTGCCCATAAGAGTCGGGGCATCGAGGCATCTGAAGACGGAGTGACGGGTGGTGAAATAGGCCATAGATTATACATAAAAATAAAAAAAAAGATGATGGATGTTGAGAGAAGTCATTTAAATCCACCTCTCAGCTGCTTGTGCTATGGAGACGCCTGGAGAGGTTCAATCATTCCGGCAATTCTACAAATAGCTTTTCACTCAATGAAGCACGCAAGAGTTGGACCTTGTTTCAAAAATACACCAAATGTGAAAGGAAGAGAAATTACCCTCCTGAAAATTCAAATAGGAGTCAGATCAGTCACTTTACTCATATTTTTCACACAAATAAGCATTATAATGAATTATTGTAAATGTAATCATGAAACACCATGTCATGATTACATTTTAAAACACATGACCAAAACTCGAGTTGCATAAGGGGTGTCAAATACATGTTTTGTCTGAGCTTATACGGGATGTTAAGAGGAAAATAAATAAATATGAATTTATCAAATGCACAATATATTCCTTATTTTCCTTTTTTATAGTGACAGCAGAATGGATTAACTCTACAAGGACAATTATTAGCGGTAAATAGTGAATTTCTCAATTGTTTCCAATTATCCAATAAATAAGAGGCCTATAATTAAAATAAGAATATTTGTAGGCCTAATTATAGATTAGTCAGAGGTTTTGTTTTTGTCATATACTGTTCCTTTCGTTTTATTCTGTTCTAATGATTTATACTCTTTTCAAGGTTGCGACCCCTAACAGGAGGTAAGTATCATAACTCTGGTTACAATTATTTAGGGAAATATAATAATATGAGTATTGTGTAATCAAATAATCGTTTTAAAACAGTATGTGGTGACTATACCTTCAAAATGCATTATATATGCTGGCTTCAAGTAAATTATATTAATTTTAGCTTGCTAAGGCAGTCCACTTGTGTCCATTCAGTCATGTCCATTAAAAATGCTTTACAGATAACTATTCAAACAGATCAAATGGATTAAAAAATAAGCAAATCAACAACAAATCATTCCAGCCTTGACTATGATATACTGCTTGGCCACTGACAGAAAAATGGCCTAAAACAAAACTGCAGGTTGCCCATATGTGCATCATGGGATGCATTTGCAGGTCCCCATCAGCCCCATGGACAGTTGCTGTTGGGGGGGCTGAATGATGAATCTGGATTTGTTTGGCCTTAAGGCCTTCCCAGGGCATTTCCCAGTTTGTCTGGTGCATAAAGGTTATTTCCACTAGACCGTCAACTCCCTGTCATAAATCCCCTACGCAACAAGCTGAGGGCCCACTACATGCACACATATTCAGACATCATATTTGACTTAAATCCCTCTGCTATTTGTTTGGTTTGACACTGGTGACACTTTGATTAATCTAATTTGGTGGCTTGCGTTTACAGCTTCGGCAGCAATGAATCTTTATTTTATATGGTCAAGTGCTGGCATTTCCCTTCAGACTGGACGCGGTGAGGAGGGGGAGGGGGTGGGGGGGGTTGTTGAGCGCCTCAGCCTTTCTGAGACGTAGCCTTCTGTCCTGCCTAAATTATGATGCACTTTAATTAAATTAAACCCTACACAAGCACTTAGACCAACTGTCAGCCATGCTGAGATTTTCTTTCCGAAAAACAGCACATTCGCAAAGCCTTCCCAAACATGTTTGGCACACTGAATCTAGAGCTGAATGATATAGCAAATATTCATGATATGATGATTTGAATTTTAAGCAACAATGTGAATAATGCATTTAATTAACATGTTTTTCATTTGGTCATTAAATATCCTGAAGATTGTGTCTTAATATTAGTGCCACAACTTAAGAGAGACGTTTCTAGCATCAGTAGCAAAAAGTTCCATAATTTCATTTAATCATTTCAATTTCTGATTCAACGATTAAATTAATTTGCATCATCACTTGGTGCCTACATGACAATTTTCCATGACATAATATGTTTAATAAACATATATTTGGTTAAATATTAAAGTGTCTTTTTATATTGCTGCATATACTAGCTTTCAAATGTTTGGGGGTGAGTAAGAATTTTTAAGAAATAGTTATTTTTAAATTGATTTAAAGTGACAATAAAGACATTAATGATGTTGCAAAAGATGTCTATTTCAAATAAATGCAGTTCTTTTGAACTTTCTATTCATTAATGAAACATGAAATAAATGTAGGACCCACTTTATATTAGGTGGCCTTAACTACTATGTACTTACATGAAAAATAAGTACAATGTACTTATAGTGTTCATATTGTATCGCAAAACACTTTTGTTGAATGCGGTTATTAACGCTACTGTAGTATGAAGCAGAGCTGGACCGAGTGTTGAGGAGCTGAGCAAGGCCGCTGGAGCAACTGTTGCGCAAACATGGCTCGCGAGCAACAGGACTTTTATTATGACGGGACACAGTCGTTGGGACCATTTCTGCTTTTCCGGTCATGAGTATGAGGTAACCGCTCTGTTAATAATATTAGATACATTTAAGTGTGTTTAAAATGATGTTATGACGTTACTCTGTGCGTTCACTCAGCGGCTGCTGTGACACTTGTTGTATATTGCTATGAGTAAAGAGTTTCTGCAGAATAAAACAGGGGGAAACCGAGGATTACGCAGATATGACGCAATTGACAGACGACTCCCTCAGAGTCGCCTGTCGATTCGCCAGAGGCTCCTTGGATAAAATAGCAATTTTCTTACAATTTACAAATAGTTGTAAACATTTGGTATATTGTAAGAACTCAACTGAACAAAATATGTAACACTGGCCTGGTGGTTTTTTGATATTTTACTGCAAAAAAACTACATAGTGCACCTTTAAAGACACCTAATATAAAGTCGGTCCAAAACGTATGATCATTTTCAACTGTTTTCAACATTGACCATAAGAAATGTTTCTTGAGCACTAAAACATAGAATGATATCTGAAGGCTCATGTAATACTGAAAACTGGATGAATGATGCTGAAAATTAAGAGACTTCTTTCAAAAACAAACACTTTTGAATGGTATTATATAAAGAAAAAAATATCACTCTTATAACTGTTAATTATTGATTTTATTAGTTATTTTATTTTATTTTTATTTAATCACATTTTTATGCATTAATGTAATGGAACCATCCTTTCAACCAAATAGCCATTGGAGTTAATTAAACAAAACAGGCATATTTACCTACATATTTGTATTTAAAACTTTTAAATATGGTAAATATAGGCACAGATTGGGGGGGGGGGGGGTATATCACAACCACAAAAATGTGTAATGTGCTTTGATTAGCTCTGAAATAAAAAATGTTGCCTATAACATTAAAATGCATTAATAATGCAACAATTTATCACACTTGCATGTGCAAGTCTGAAGATCTTGTTTAGCTTTTTTTTATTCTTCACTGCTGCCACTAGTCAATGGACAGCGAGTTACCATTTTTTATTCACTGCTGCCACTGGTCAATGGAGAGAGAGTTACCCTTTTTTCCCTGCAATACTTTGACAGATGATGATGATGGCCCGCTGTAACTTAGGAAAAGAATATGCGCCCCGGTTGATGGAGAGCAACGCTTTATGGGATGAGTACAGGGCCATATGGGAGACTGAGGCTAACTGCACTACTCTCGCTGGAAAATGCCTCTCACAACGTCTGAGTGACAGCGCTGTGCCTAGCAGATCCTCGCTGAATGAGTGACTGCTTCTCCTCAGGCCATTTTACTGACCTGGGAAGGGGAAGGAAGAGGAAAAAAAAACTGTTGTAGCTCACACAGTCTCCAGAATAAATGGAGGTATTAGGCTTGATAACTAAAAACCGCACATTTGATCCTGCCATCCTCAGCATTTTTCCACACATAATTCTGGGCAGTTGAAAAGCATTTTGTGAAAGCTGCCGAGGTTAGCAATTCTGACTCCAGGGTTTCAGCGCAGATAACAAGCCGGTCAATATTCAAAAAAGGGGAATTTAATTGGCTCTCCCCCTTGTCCTCCCCCTTTCTCGAGCCGTTACCTGCCAGAGTGCCAAGGGGGGCTCGTGGCAAAACGTATTAGCATGACTCTCTATTAGCCAGCCTGGCATTAGGAAGCAGTGCTTTTCAACAACACAGCTCATTTGCTTTGCTCTTTCCCAGCCCCTTATACAACACATTTGCTTTTGTTTTTGCTCTTGAGGAGCCTGATCAAACCATAACAGCCATTTTGGCCTACAAAATGCACGGCTTGGCGAGTGGTTGCGGCAGGGCCACTGGCCCCATATTATATTACAATGGACACCGAAAATCATGAGTGCCACAATAGAAACGAATGGTTATTTCAGGTTTCTCGTTCCAAAATCCTGCTCAGTGAGACGATCTCTAGTGGCGCGTATGACTCACAGGGTTGAAAATAACTCCACTTATTCCAACACTTACTCTGCCACTCAGTGCAACAATAATATTTATGTATCTATAACAGCAATCGTCAATTCATTAAATGAAAGAAAAACACTCTCAGCTGCTGCTATCGTCTGCGATTAACAAAGGGGAAATGCTGAGCAGATGATTACGCCGCTCTGTGTCATCGCTTTGAGTGTTAAAGCGAAAGGGAGAGAGGTTGAACCTCAGTCAGGTGTCACTTTCTCACAGCAACCTTTGGCCTGGAGTGGCTTTTCATCTCACCGTGAGCTCTTACAATCCCTGAAGTGCCTCATCTTCAACTGCATCACAATTACCCCAAGGTGTCTCCTCTTTTCTCTCTCTCTCGCTCTCTGTCTCTCTCTCTCTCTCTCTCCCCCTATTCCTACCCCCCTTCCTCTCCTTTTCTGTTCCTTTCCTCTGCTCTCCTGATCCTCTGAATTACTATTCACTGTCATGTCATCGAGCCGGTGGAAATCTTTGGCACATGTGTTATCATAGATTCATGAAGAGATGTCTGAATGCCGGAGATTCAGAAAAAAAAAAACACAAGCACATATGATTTTAACATATGTCAGTTGTGTTATAACTTTTACTTATCAAACTTATTTTACAAATATTCATGTTGAATAAAGCACGACAGCAACAAAGTAGTTATATTTAAAGATTGGATGGATGGATGGGTGGATGGATGGATGGATGGATGGATGGATAGATGGATAGATGGATAGATGGATAGATGGATAGATAGATAGATAGATAGATAGATAGATAGATAGATAGATAGATAGATAGATAGATAGATAGATAGATAGATAGATAGATAACATGAGTAAATAATAGAAATCAAATCCTCAAATCTTTTCAGAGCAAATATTTACACCCCTAAAAATATCCTATATACAAAAGCTACAGTGAGAAGCAAGCAGTGCAATAGCAGACATTTCTGGTCAGCAACACAGCAGATGTCACTATGTGTACCGACTTTGCTTGACATGGTGCAATTTTCCATAACCCTGTCAGGACAATTACACCCGGGCCCAGCAGGAGCACGGCTACTCACAGATACAGGCCTCCACTCTGAGTACATGAGAGAGAGAGAGAGAGAGAGAGAGAGAGAGAGAGGGAGAGGGAGAGGGAGAGGGAGAGAGAGAGAGAGAGAGAGAGAGAGAGAGAGAGAGAGAGAGAGAGAGAGAGAGAGAGAGAGAGAGAGCGAGAGAGAGATAAAACCTCCAAGTCAAACAGAGAGGATGAGATGGGTTGATCTAAAGACCTAAAGGCTAGTACAACAGATAGAGGGGCTGTACTCCGCAGTGAGGCACGCGGCCTCGTTCTCCCCCTCCCCCTTCCTCCTCTTCCTCTATCCTGCACCTGGGACCAGTGGGGCTGTGCAGTCATCTCCTCTCTCTCCAGCTCTCTGTTCTCTCCTGAGCAGCAGGCTCTTAACCAGACCAGGCAAAAAGCCCACTGAGACCCGACAGCTGGAGCCTGTCTCTCCTGAATGTGCCACAACACTGGAGTCCCATCCTGAGGTGTTCAGCCCTCCAGCCGCCCTCTCTCCCTCCCTCCATCTTTCTCTGATATGGGTGAGAACATGAAGACTGACATGACCCAGAGGACAGATTGCATCAGATTGATGTGACAAAAAAGAGTAGGGGGAAGGGTGTACGTGTTCATGTGTGCGCATGTTTTCGAGGACAACGAGAGCAACGGCTGTAACTTAAATACTCATTGAGTGACATGTGGTATGCACTGGGAACACTCTTTAAAACGGTTGTGGCCAGGATGCAAATTACAGTGGGGTTTGGGGACCTTCGACCCTAAAACAACACCCCTAAAAGAGCTTGGATGGGTCGTTTTCATTCTCTTTCACATATAAGTAGTTTCAACGATGGATGCACCAGTAGATATAGATAGACGGCACTATAACTAGATCATTATTTTCACATTATGGATCATAAATAAAACATTGATAAAAAAGGAATAGGAAATATGCCAGCATAAGATTTATAAAGATAGCATAAAACTGCCATTTCAAGGGTGATGGGATAAATGTTACACAACTAAATTCACGTGCGTTTCATTTTTTAAATGTGGCAAAGGTAATCAAAATATAAAAGGGGAAATTAACATGCACAATTAAGTATTTCAGTATAACCAATTAGCAATATATAATATTAACAAACTACGACAAAAGTTGTATTGCGAGTTGAACTGTAACGGTTTGGTTACGCAAGATGAACCTCAACTGGAAGTGCCACGAAAATGACTTTAACGATAGAAAAGACAGAACTTCTTTTATAAAGCTTACCCCCTGAAAGTCAGTGTACCGTATTAAACACACATCGGCTGAGACTACAAAGACTGTGATAAACTTTTCAGTTTTTGAGACATACTGTATTAATTTCATCAGTATGCAGGGATAAGGTTACTTTTTTCTGAGATTGGTCCACAGGACCCTGCATCCAGTTAAAAATGATTAATGATGTAAAAGAAATCCAAATGTAAGCAGCAAATTACAGCAACTTACAAATGCAGGACATGTTTCCCTGCTTAACTACTGACTAGTAGCCTGGTAATTTGTTTTTTGCACAGCTCCACCGTGTTATTAAATTATCTCATATTAGCCAATATTTAAGTGCGTTCCCTCAAGCAATTTGCAGAAATCAGGAAAGAGCGAGCATAGCCGCCCTAATCAAGGTTGGATAAACAAATGCTAATTTTGAGGCTGAACTATGGCAAGGTGTAAGCCAAGCAAACATCTGTTAACACGCTTAATTTGTAAGCAGGGAGAGTATCATCAAGAACAATCCATCATTTTGGCAACAAACAAATGTTTACTCAATTAAAACCATTCATTTGAGATTTCAATAGGCTGGGCACAAAAAAAAAAAAAAAAATAGGAAAGCAAATGTATATGTTTTTTGGGAAAGCATTGCTGGAGAGATTCGGGTCCAAAGAAGCAAATTCACTTGGGGATTACAGTTTTCAATGAAGAAAAGTTAAACGTACAAATCTTAGGTTTTATACAGAGATGTTCTGTTCAATGATCGGTCATGATGACCAAAGGAGGATGTTCAATACTTCTGTATGTGTCACCTCACCAACAATAAGGCTCATTCATTGCCAGCGGTATCGCAGATTAACCTACCCACTCACAGTGTAATACTTCCTGTGTATGGCTCTGTTTTCATCTACACTGACTCCCTCCCCCTTCATTTCTCTCTTTCTATTCTCATCAAACTTTCTGTAAAATATAGTGCATAGGGAGATATGCGACTTGCCCCAGAAAACGTCTCCAAACAGGGCTAATCCATTGTGAGCATTCCCGATCACTCAAAACAAAAGATCCAAGAATAAACTACTTTAACTGGCAAAGCATTTATTCTGCATGGGAAGACGCTGGTCCTCTGGTGAAGCGCGAATGGGTGAAAATGACATTTCTGTGCCAAGCCTTTTATCCGCACGGTGCCCAAATCTCAATATTTGTTTTTAGCTAGCCTACTTTTATTGGGAGCTAAAAAAGGTCAATAGGCTCGCATTAGATCCATCTGTGGAGAACAGTTGCATAATGCACCAACAATACAAACGCTGTACCCATTTGTTTTAATCATCGTGTTCTGATAGGCAATAATGCCTGTCAAAGAAAAATAGATGGTGAAAACATAGATACTTTGGCTCCAGTTCAGAAATGCTTCTTTCAGTACCTCCGGTCGGAGAAAGAAGAAGGAGCGCTGTACTGCATATTGAACAGACTACAGGTACACAGTCGCATCTCGGCACTGTGTGAGAGAGTGGCAGAGAGAGAGAGAGAGAGAGAGAGAGAGAGAGAGAGAGAGAGAGAGAGAGAGAGAGAGAGAGAGAGAGAGAGAGAGAGAGAGAGAGAACGAGAGAGAGAACGAGAGAGAGAGAGAGAGAGAGAGAGAGAGAGAGAGAGAGAGAGAGAGAGAGAGAGAGAGAGAGAGAGAGAGAGAGAGGTAAGGTGCCGTGCCTGTGGGAAAAATCGCCCCAACCGGGTCATTTTATCCTTCTGCATTTGGCTGGACATGCAAAACTGAACTCTTAATTTCATAAAACAGTATTCTGTTTTAATACTTCACCAACTCAAGACCTCCTTGCAACCCCTGTGGGTTTGTGTGCCATTTAAAATTTAACTGATAGTGCCTTTTAAATTCCAATTCAATTCCTGAACAAGATGAAGAATTGCAGTTGGAATACAAATGTAAGGAAGTAGAATTAAAATGAGCTTCATTTATACAACTGTAATATTTTAACTACAAAATCAATTTTTGAATGCTGGCTTGAAGACTTTTGAAAGTTTTAAAAAACGGTTTATAGGTCAGATAGATAGATAGATAGATGGATAGATGGATGGATGGATGGATGGATGGATGGATGGATGGATGGATGGATGGATGGATGGATGGATGGATGGATGGATGGATGGATGGATGGATGGATGGATGGATGGATGGATGGATGGATGGATGGATAGATAGATAGATAGATAGATAGATAGATAGATAGATAGACAGACAGACAGACAGACAGACAGACAGACAGACAGACAGACAGACAGACAGACAGACAGACAGACAGACAGACAGACAGACAGATAGATAGATAGATAGATAGATAGATAGATAGATAGATAGATAGATAGATAGATAGATAGATAGATAGATGGATGGATGGATGGATGGATGGATGGATGGATGGATGGATGGATGGATGGATGGATGAATGGATGGATGGATGGATGGATGGATGGATAGATAGATAGATAGATACTAAATACACTTCTAAACTCATTTTACCTTTTTCTCCCTATTCACACTCTCATACAGCATTTCTCCGCCAACAATTGTTTGCAGCATCAATCCGTCTTTTTCTCTATCCGTTAATATAAAAAGTTGTACAAAAGACAAAAACAATAGTTATTTTGCACCGCAGCTCATGTATGTGGTATCAATGTCCATGTGTCTAAATCATTTGATTAATACTGTGGGTGCACAGCGTGGGAAATGGCCTGAGGAAGCGGTATGTCATGGAGACGGTGCCGTCGATGACACTGGCGTGTTTTAGCAAGGGGCTTGTGGGAAGGAGTGCGAACGGTCTTTTCACTGTTTGAGAGTTTCAGCAGGGGAGGGATATCTCTAAGACCTGCCGTGAGAAATCCCAGCAGCCGCTCTCCAGCGCAGTGTGAAGTGCTGTCACCGTCTCTGACTATGGTGTGAAGTGCTCCCCAATTACTCCACAAGTGAGAAAAGTTTGGCCTTGCCTTCATTGTGCAAATGTTTGTCAGACTCAGAGACCTCTTCAGAGATCCGGGCTTTTCCTTTAAAAACACACAGTAATCGCTAGCAGCGTCTTGGCGCTGCTCTTCTTAATTACGCTGACAACGGTGTGTGGTATCGTTCTCCAAACTGAATCACAAAGAATAATCTGCAGTTACCAGTAACAAAGTCACCGTTGAAAGGACACTTTACAGATCCCATGGCGTTATGAAAAATGTATATCCACATGGATTTGGAGATGATTATATCTAGCAAACTCTCAAACCAGCTCCTGCACTAACTCGCATAGCAATTACTGTCAACAACAATGACAAAGACTGCAACGGTAATCCTCATTTATATTGAAAAGTCAAACTCCGTGGGGACACCACGTCGCCTAGGACCACAAAAAAGGCTTCTGTTTGTGATATTTTGCTGTATTCAGTACATGTTCGAAGACCTTTCTTAAAAACCCTCAGGCTAATAAGTCGCGTCCTCCGTAGAGTTCACCATTTTCACTTCAAACAATTGCCATGGTCTCAATTCCACTGACTTCACACACAAAAAAAGTATAGGGATAATCAGCATATTAAAGCCAATGCTAGAACCATATGTTAATTATGTAAATGATTCATTTTAATCAGCTCGAACCATGTAACGAGTTACTGGGAAAGCGAATGTAGGGACTTATCAAAAATGTCATTAATATTCATCCGGATGGCGCCATGTGAATGTACTCATCCGCACAGATGAATTAATAGTTTGATGAGGGATGAAAGTGCTGGAGGAGGTGTTTGTGAGGAACCATCTGTCTAACTTTGAATCCCCTCCAGAACTGTTCGGCCCACAGAGGGACCACTGGAAGAAGAGACGTGGGGGGGCTGGGTCCCTACTGTAAAACGCAAGTAAAGAAATCTGAATTAACATGTTAAGAGTATTTTCATTATCAATAACAATAGTTTTCGAATAAGTACCCTCTCCCTAAAGATGGTATAGGCTGTCCTACTATTATGTTGTTCTCGTCAGCAACAATGAAATGTTTTTGATCATTGCTGATGTATCCAGCAAAAGTTGCTTATTTATAAACATCTGCCGTTGTATGGCATATAATTAGCTGGCTTGTGATTATTCGCCCATTAGCAGTAATTAACAGACGTTTTAACTAAAACCACCCTTTATCTACTGTTCATGGCTCGGCATACTTATTTCTCTGTGAATGGGTAACTCTTTATCATTCCAAGGGTGTCCTTAGTCGTGCGTCCTTCAAAGATCTGGTATACACCATGTGCGATACGGGTGCCGAATTGAGTTCAGAGCAAAGGGCCTGGTAATGTGCAAGCTGGCGTGAACGGAAAGAGTTGCCCTGTGCTGCCTGTGGAGCAGTGGTCCCTCCTCGTGGTTCCTCCGCCCCTGGCACTGCCCAGTACCTCTCCATCTGGACCCATCATCTGTGCCGACCTGCCGGGCTCATGTCCTCATCCGCCCCCACTACCCCCACCAGCGTTCCCTCCCTGACACTGCCTGACCGCCTGCTCCTCCTCTCTGTGGCCAAACATGGGCCTGACCACAGGTCCTGCTTTACAAATCTGAGTCACCTACAGGCAGAAAGCCTCTATAAAGACAAACACAACTACTATATATATATATATGTATATATATATATATATATATATATATATATATATATATATATATATATATATATATATATATATATATATATATATATATATATATATATATATGGAGGCAAATTATAGAATTTGTAGAAAAATATTAAACGAAATGTAAAACACAAAAAAAAGGCAAATTCATAAGCACACATTGATACATACAAACAAGGGATAACACAATTCTCAATATAATATACCACAAATTCTATAATTTGCCTCCATCCCAATATACTGAAAAACGCGACATACATTCACATCACACGTTAGTGGTAGAGTTATACTCATGGAACACTATAGTTTTTCACAATCACTAAAGTTCATTATTTGCATGAGTTTTAAAGAGTTTTAAAACCTGTATTTAATTATCGATGACAAAGTTTTCATTTTTGAGTGAACTATCCCTTTAATGTTAATACAACAACAAAAGACAAAGAGAAAATCACTGAATACTATTGACTGAAAAACTAACACAGTAGCTAAGAATCAGTGTATATTTTATAGTGGAATCTATGTAGTGTTTTATTTTTACATGTAATCATTTAATTTCACACTTACATTCCTTTTATATATATTTTGTTACCAATCCCAATAGTTTTTTGTTAACGATAACTACCTTGCTGACTACCCAACTCCTTCCAGTACTAATTAGAATAGCCTTATCAATGTCAAATTTGGTTTCTACAGGGCTAACCGGCACATTCCTTTTAGCACAGCAAAGCACTTGGGTCCTTCAGACTCAGCAGCAGTAGATGAAAGGGGTCTCGTCCACATTATGAGATGTGACATCTCAGAGCTCTAAGCCTCATCACCCATCTGGGGGTTTCAACATAAGACGGACACTCACGCTCACTCAAAGGAAACTTCTTGGATCAAACTTTAGTATACTTCCCTAGTTGCTGACTCTCTGTCCTCATGTTTATCCCAGGGTTCACTGGCAGGAGAAATATCACAGCACTGATGTCATATCAAAGCACAACATTGCGCATTTACTTGTGGTTAAAAATATTTTTCCACCGCGGCACAGAGACAACCTCTGGAAGGCTAAATATAGCTTGTGGCATAGCTGGCATGGGCTGTAGCCTGAGATTAAAGCCTGTTTCATTCTGTTTGATGGGAGTTTGATAATTTTTGGTTGAGGGACAGAGTCTTGGACTTTACTGCCTTTAGAGAATAAAACAATGGTAGTGTTTTTTTTGTTTTTTTTTTACTAAAGCTCAGTGAGATCGCTAACATGATGTGATTCAGCCACTACATTTGTCCAAGTGATCACGTCTCTAATTGACTAATTTGATAAAACAGCATGTCTTCTTGTGAAGCTACGACAGAGTAAGCAATGCCTAGAAGAAAAAAAAAGATGCACTAAAGGCTTCAGACATGTACAAATCATCTGCTTTAAATTAACATATTGGCTAGATCCACAGTATTTGCTGTTGGCTCTTTAAACCCAGCAGTTTGAATCAGAATAACAAGCTTGTAAAACCTAAATATAGTTCATTACTAAGGTAAAAGCACAATGAACACTCACAATACAGCGACTCACTTCAGAGGGTTCGGTGAGATTCATTCTCACAACACACAAAAAAAGCAAAGCGTATAAAAATATATCAAACATAAAAGTGTTAAACATTTCAGGATGTTTCTCCATTGTTGCCTTAGGTGATTGTTCTGTCAGGCTAAGCCTTTAGCTCTTGCATAAGGAGGATAAGCGTTCAGGCGTTTGTTTCACTGGCACACCAGTGCTGGGTTTTGATGTCTCCTCAATATGCTGCGTGATTCTGGGTTTAAAATGGATTAAAAGGATCATATTTTGTTGATATTACTACCCATATGAAGTCCCAGCGGTTGAGATGATAAGTTCATGAGGAGTATATAATGCATTTGTTCTAGATGTATAATCTAAACGCAATAATTTCTTCCAGCAGGAACCATTTCATGGTCGCAGCCTTCAAAGCGACCTAATAAATAAAGATCCTCTTGATGACCTCCATAAGATATGTGGCGCTAGCTACTATAAATATGTGCTTACACTCTACGCGGGGGGTGGGAGCTATTGCCAATTTGACATTACTATAATTCGTATTTACCGTTGGAAGCTTTTCTTTAAATTTAGCAAAGGTTAGAGGAGCTGCCCACCTCTAATCTGCAGGACTGATAAATTGAAGAGCGAACTCGGAGAACAATCAAGTTCACGGGGGGTTAATACAATAAAGACCAAATAAAAAAGGCCCCAACATCAATATCATCAGCCCCACTGATGTGTGTGTAGTGGCGTTTGGTAATAACCGGAACATTCCAACAAATCAATGGTTATTTAATTCTCACTGAGCTTCTGAGTCCATTAAACCTGATTACTTTCACCCATTTTCTTCTGGGTGCTGTTATTTTTCCAATGCAGGCACTTAATCTATAAGGGGGACTTATGAGGACCTTCAAAAGCAATTTCAGCCTCTATTAACATAGCATGCTAGGTGCCATTTGGCCATAATTATTTATTGGACAGTAGCTTGTGGAGCAGCCTGAACCCTGCTTTGACCCCGCACCACAAACTAGCATAAAACAAATCCACAAAAACCCTGAGATCCTCAAATTCTTTGTTACCGATACACAGGTTTCCATGTAAAAAAAAAAAAATGGAGAATGAAACCTCAGGAGGGAAGCGAATAAGGTCGTTTTGGTGAAATACACAGTCATGACATAAACAGAGCAGAGATTATAAAGACTCATTAAGATTGGCCGGATATGTAACAATCAATCATCTTTTTGGTGATCCAAGCATTTTCTCATTCAGGTCAACAACAACAGGAGCCTGATTAATGTGGTGTATGCTATATGACCCACTTCTCAGATGAGCAGAACTCTGTGCAGCGGTGTGCCAAATGCAGATCAAACAGCCCTGCCACGGTACTACACTTGACCACGTGCCTGTAGAAGACCGGAAAAGGCACAGAGTGTTAACCGATCGCTTTGATTCAAGAAAAAAAATGTTTGTTTTTTTCCGACCCAATCATCACCCATCACGTAACGACAGAACAAATGCGCACTGGGCGAGTTAATCCGCCGTGTGATTGGGTAAACAAATACACTCAAATTGATCTGGTTTGACTCACCGTCAAAAACCAAACGGGATCCTGTGCTGATCATTGCATTGACTGAGAAGATCTATTACTCAAGCCAATCACATGGGCTCCCTGCCATTTCATTTAGTACTAAATAGCTCATGGCTTGATTTCCAGCTCTACATCCACCCTGCTAAGCAGGAAGGCATAATAAGGGCGGAGGGAGGGGGGTCATGTTGGTAGCCATTAAAAGCTCTGGAAAGTGCATTTGCATTTTGTCCCATCAGCAGGATGGATGGTCATTAGTAATTGCCTATGAGACCTTACAAGAGACCACAAGAACAAAACAAAGCAAGTGCTATGCTGTAGTATGTCACTATGTGTGCATATAGAGAGGCACTGATATAATATTTCTGTAAGATACCAATAAGCAAAATTGTTTTCATTGTATAGCCACTAGGATATAGATATTACCTATATATAGATAGATAGATAGATAGATAGACAGACAGACAGACAGACAGACAGACAGACAGACAGACAGACAGACAGACAGACAGACAGACAGACAGACAGACAGACAGACAGACAGATAGATAGATAGATAGATAGATAGATAGATAGATAGATAGATAGATAGATAGATAGATAGATAGATAGATAGATAGATAGATAGATAGATAGATAGATAGATAGATAGATAGATAGATAGATAGATAGATAGATAGATAGATAGATATTTGTGTTATTTTTTTTAAATTCATACAAACTAATAAATTAAAATGGGCCAATATAACCAATATAGTTCAAAGATGGCATTCATGCAGACAGGTCCTTCTATCTTGTACATCTGTGTGACGCATATCATATCGTTGTTACTCATATTACCATGTAAGCTAAAACATAGGAGTAAAATATTGATTTAATGTGCTACATATTCACTATGCTCTAACGATGAAAGAGACAGATTCTCTTTGGCAAGTAGGCCCACTTCAAGGCTGCCATTTTCAAAAGGATTATACTCATGCTAACACAATCCTTGAATTTTTCAGACAGTACTAGCAGCTTTAATTGATTTATTATCCAAAGTCTACACCTTTTCAGAGAAAAGCATGTGTAAAATATGGATTCTAGAGCAATTCAGACTGTCTGATAAGTTACTTGCCGTGTATGAGATGAGGCTGAGACGAGTCAGCTCAGAGTGGGGTGGGGTGGGGGTACTGGTGGGCCTGGAAAGGATGGACTGGAGTGCAAATCTCCTGCCCTGTGGTCAACCTCCAGGAGCAAGGGCATGAATGTTAAGCAGCCTGGGGATCAATACAGGCGAATATAGCTCAACTGCACCATTTGTTCAGCCATGAGAGATGTCAATACACAGATTAGGGTGATCCATCTTTTTGATTTCCCACTGTCTTCCACATGGACTGCATGAGGGCTTTTGCCTGTATTAAAAGTGTTTGCTTTCTCAACCATAAAAATTCCAATTATTGCTCTAAGTGCAGTAGTGCTGAGTCGCTTGTTGGGGAGCAGCTAACGCTATGACGTGAAACGAAGAAGGGAAGGGGGCGAACAACAAAATGAACGAGGCCTTGTGGGGGAAAGAGAAAAGACTTTGAGAGATGACAGGAAGCTTTCAGATCGTCTTCCTTCTGTAATGCCCCGACTTGATACATGCGTTGTCGTCTGAGCCGCGGGGGGGGGGGGGGGGGGGGATGCAGGAATCAATGGCGGTTCAGTCGATTGTGTTGTGATGCCATCAGCTATCCGAGCATGGATTCAGCATCGCCTCGAGTTTCAAAATCTGGTAGCACCTCTCACATGGCGCCATTCGTGGGGCATTTAAAAACGAAGCGCAAGACTTTCCCCCTATTTTTACTCATCAAGTGATCCGAACTTTCCTGGCAAGAGCTACCCACCATTAGTCATTATTTCATGTTCACTTCAACCCTGAACTCCTGTGATAGTAAAAATGTTGGCGAAATAAAATTAATCTTGTTTACAGTTTTGCCAGCAGATATCTTTTTTTCCCCAATTCACTTGGAGCTGTACTGTAGCGTGTGCTTGTTTCTTGAGAGGGAGAAACAGTAACATGAAGTGATTACGGCATGGCAAATCAAGCCCCGAACCAAAAAATGCAAATAGCAAATGCAGAATAATTTACCCAAGAGACATTTGACTCTTAACTGTAAGGCAGAGGTTAGACATGTGGCATATTGTAAGGGTTCAAAGGATGGAAGTCTCCACTAATTAGCAGGCATACTGCCCGTCTCCCAACATGCCTTCACATTTGAGATCAGACGCCTGTGGGGAGTTGCAACCTCTGGTTGCAGCCTGTGTTGAACAAGACAGTCATAGAAAATGGATTAAGAAGCTTATTAATAGAATGTTTTCAATGCACCGTAGCAATGGACATTTTTGCACAGAAAAAAAGACTTCCTTCTGCTTACATCTCAAAGCAAATTACAAGGTGAAACTATGCTTTCAAACAGGTAAATTAACTTAAGTTCCACGGCAGACAAATCAAATACAGTATTCTTCCAGTGAGTCCTTCACAATCAGCATGTTTAATTCACAAAACAGTCGAGAGGATCTGCAGTAGTCTTTGATGATGCATTCCTCTCCGAGTGAGCCAGTTCAACACCTCTGTGTCTGTTATCAAACCAGCTAATGGAGTAACTACATGCAGATGCACAAATCATTGGTGGCTGCTATACTTGATTCCCTGCATCAGGCCTTTTCGCTTGAGAAATTCAACCTGCTGTTGCATGTCTAAATGTGTGGGAGCACCTCTGACAGAATGAGGCTCTAGTGAGGACACAAATATGGCAATGATTCCACTCAGTTACACTTTCGGAGCACCGAAAGGGCTACCACCGTGAGACCTGTAATTAGTCTAACCACAGAACAATGGCCAAAGATCCTGGCACCAACATCATTTTTGTGAGCATTTAAAGAAACAGTCCACATTTGTATTTTTTGTTTTTAACTATAAAAACGGCAAAAGGGGTGGATTTAAACTTGTAGGGTTACATTTTAAGTTGAATAATTTCAATGTATTATGAATGAACATGAATAGACCCTTTTCACATTTCCGGGTTTCTTAGAGAGGAAGACGTCATAGATGGGTTAACTTTTATGGCCGTGAATAAGAGAATACATTATATATATTTTTTGTGTCCCCATTTTATCAAATATAAAAATAAAAAATGTAACAATAGTGTAGGGGTGACCCCTAATAGTCGAAGATTTGATGCATCGATATGCAGGTCGAATATTCGCGGGTGTTATAAAACGAGGATCATACCATTTTGGCAGTATGGGGGTGCTCAATATTAGTGTTATAGACATGTCGCCGCACTGTGCAATCGCCCCTTTAAGGGCACTGAGCTTCGCACCAGACGCGCCTTTAAAATTCGAACACATACACCGACGGCAGCATTTGATGCCTGTCCGCAGCGATTAAATGTATATTTCCCTCAAATCGTGAATGTACATACTGATTTCACCCTGTGCTACAAGATACACTCATCGTGCAGCTCTTCTGTCAGAAGTCGATTAAAAATTGAGCTCGCGCGTATATAATGTTCACGTCTGCCTGGTGTGAGAATCCCTGAGACACGGCACTGAGCTTCAGTCCGGTGTGAGACCCCCTTAAGGCACAATCGGCTTAAGAACATGCATATAAACGCACTCACAGTGTTCTTTTCCTCTCTAGGCAGGTATTTTTTAGGTTAATTAATCAAAATGTTCTTTTATATATTTGTGTGATGTTCTGTGTTTCGATCGCAGCTTTTAAATGTTATGAGAGAACGGTTAATTTACGAATGTGTAGTGTAGCCTATTGATCACTTTATTAAAAGAGGTGGCTGTGTGCCGTGTGTAAAGTAAAATAAAAATAGTCTTAGCCTCCTGCTGACTAGTGTCCTGCCCTTCCCAACCCGTTTACACCGTTTATTTTTTCCGGTCTATGGTTTACACACACATAGATGATTCGACTATCGGTCGACCATAGAGAGATTCGAAAATTCTGATTCGAATGTGTAAATCCTTAGTCAGGGACACCCCTACAATAGTGATTTCACAACTTTCAAAAAGATGGGGAAAATAGAGAGAGATTGATAATGGCAGTGAAAAGAGAGAAATATGTAATTTTTTCCATCACTCCCATAGACACTTTATTAGAAACAACCTCACAGCAGCGGTAAGTTGTTTTTTTGTAATTTGATGCAAATGTAGTATAATACAAACTATTAGTGTTATAAATGTACATACAATTTAAAAAATAAATAATAATAATACAAAAAACGTCACAGTCTGTGAAAAGGTCCATTAAAAATTAGCAATATTAATGTCATAATTTTATTAACATTAATCTGTATTAAGAATACATTTTTTGAAAAAGGTTTAATAAAAAGGTTTTTGATAAAAATAATGAATATTAACAAAAATAAACTTACTGTAAGGTGTTTCCACTAAAAATATAAAACGCATTCTATATCAGTATCAGCCAATATTAGCTGTATTGCTAATGCAATTAGCATTGTAGCAACATAAAGAGGCACAAAGCTATGCTTTTTAGTCGTTGAATTTGGCATAAAGTCAGGATAATCATTTGTCTGGCTATCACCAGACTAAGCTCAATTTAAGATTGAACATTGGTCTGGAGAGTCTGCTGTGTATTTTCTACTGCACAAGAGGCGTTATCAATGAGCATAATCCAAATGACTCCGTATGCAATTGGATAGTTCTTCAACCAATCAGACCACAAGAAACGTGATCAACGGGCATTATTCAAATAACTCTGTATGCAATTGGATAGTCCTTAACCAATCAGACCACAAGAGGTGTGATTAACGGGCAACGACCTGTCGTTTCTGTCATCATGTTAAACCCGCCAATAGCACGCCAGGTGGATAAGCCAGTCTGTGATTGGTTCCCGTAAAAGTGTAACAGAAGCAGTAGAAATGAATTACACACGTAGGCAACGCATCAGGTTTTGAAAAATATCAGCCAATATCAGTGCATCTGTTAACCTGCATAGATACGCCAACTACTTAAACACACCTGCTGAGGTCATTACATGGACTACTACAGAATTGCCTGCACACTCACGCCGTACATAAACGTTTCAAAGGTCTGATCCAGCGTATGCTCAAGCTCACGCATCTTTGTGCACTTGTAAACAAGAGGTGCACACAATGGCGCATGTCTTTAAGCATTTCCAATCAAAGTAAATCAGATCAGGGAAGGCTGAAAACCTCCCTTTGGCGCCTTCACATGTCTGTGCGCAGACACGGCAGCCGTCTGTGCATGTAAGTGAATTTCCATTCCATTAGGGTGACAGAGGAGCACCCCTGCCTGCCGTCAGCCCACTCCAGAGACTAACTAATGAATCAAGTGCACAGAGAACAGCCCGCTCCTTACACAACCAAACAATGACCATTAAAACGGTCCGCCACACTGTGGGAAGGCATTCTCATGCTGCATTCTGTTGTCATAAAAACGTCCAATATTTAGAAAATCTCTGACATATTTCATGAGTGTTTCAAGAAAAATGTAACAGCTAGCTGGCAGAAAATCTCAATGTGTCATTTTTGTCCTAATATTAAAGTATCTGTGACCCCTTTTCTTCATGAATGACAAAAGTTCCTCATGAGTGGGCTTTTGCGAATCTAATGTGTACTGGTGAGGGAGATCATTTCATGAGAGCGGTTGAGTCATTCAGGATTGAGTTTGATTGTGCCTTTTAAATTTCAAGTCGAATTCAAAGGTGTTCAAATTCAAACAACTGAACATTGGTTTTATAGGGCAATAAACCTACAGGTAGAATTATAGACCGATTTAACAATAAAACTACACACACGGGCGATAGATGTGTATTTTTTGTGCAATTCATCTATAAATCTATTTGAATAGTTATTTTACTGTAAAGCAGTTTTAATGGACAACACCGATTGGACACAAAACTGATCCAAGTGGAAAGCCTTAGCAAGCTAAAATTAATACATTTTTGCTCACACTTCACTTCAAGCCAGCATATATAATGCATTTTTAACCCATTTAATCTCTAATTTTTCCCAGAGATGACATATGTTTATATTTATAAAATGACAAACTTCCAGCAATTAGTTTATAGACTGGGTTAAATATAGTTGAAATTAGTGTTTTATCCCACTACCAAGAGGTAAACCTTGCCTGAACAAAATTCAAAAAGGACAAAATAGCATTCCTATGCAGCAGTATGGTAGATAGATAAATAGATAGACAGACAGACAGACAGACAGACAGACAGACAGACAGACAGACAGACAGACAGACAGACAGACAGACAGACAGACAGACAGACAGACAGACAGACAGACAGACAGATAGATAGATAGATAGATAGATAGATAGATAGATAGATAGATAGATAGATAGATAGATAGATAGATAGATAGATAGATAGATAGATAGATAGATAGATAGATAGATAGATAGATAGATAGATAGATAGATAGATAGATAGATATATAGATAGATAGATAGATAGATAGATAGATAGATAGATAGATAGATAGATAGATAGATAGATAGATAGATAGATAGATAGATAGATAGATTAGATAGATAGATAATTTTCAGTTGTAAATTTTGCACTACATGGTTGTTCCGAGACCTCAGAAGAGCTTTGCTTGTAGCATATTACTATCTGAATGAATCCACTTGAAAATGTCAAGTAAACAAATAATCTAATAAACTCATAATCAAAGATTTGTAACAGCTATCCATAAGCCTGTCTCACAGTCATGAACTCCCCCTTCATGACAGCTGGTCTGATATTTTAGAGCCGATACACTTAGTCATACACACCGTGTGGCCCGAGGGGCTACAGGCGATGGAGGTGAAGGTGCAGTGTCGCATTATGGGGATGCAAATAATTTACAGCCTCGGTATGCAGCACCGCCGGCCCTTTTAGCCCCAGCCACATGAGATTCTCCTGGGTTGCATTTTGGCATCTTTAAAAGGTCTCCCTGACTAAATCTGGCACTTCATCAAATGTGATATTAATGACCCGGGATTCATCATGCAAATTCGCAGCGGAATACCAACTTTTAAAACTCACTTTCCACATGCATGCGATGGTAATCGCTCCCAAGGTCGTCATGAATCTTATTCGAGCAAACGTCATAATGCATCCGCGCGCTTTGACAGAGGTGAAACGGATGGCTCCCTCGTCAAGACGCTTTGTTCGTTGTGAAAAGGCGAGCCGAATTAAGACTCGCACCTGGATTTTGCACATCAGATAAGTTTCCTATGACTACCCACTGAGCCCAAATCAATTTGTTTACCGTTATCAGATCCAGCATTTAAAGGCCTCGTGCTCTCGGCTCAAACGCCACACTTCTCTTCTTCTCCGCCCGAGTAAGTAATTTCACGAGGATAAATACCAGATAATTATTATTTCCAATGATAAATGCAATAGGCTTTGTTAAATGACCTAACCCGAAGAGAGAAGCGTTATTCTCCTCCTCAGTATCTCCAAATAGATAAACAAGGAAATGTAACGCAGTAATGACCTCTTTCCTAACTGGGTTCTCATCAAAATTTCATTCTCTACACATACTGTATAGCAGGCGTTCATTATTTTCATAGGAAATTAGTGCATCTATGGGGACCACAGTGCTCTTGTTTGTTTTTGTAGGTTTTCCCATTGCTTTCAGACAGACGCGCTAGCCGTTAGCCAATGGATTGTGAATTGCGTAGCACATGCCGCATTGTGATCCAGGGCTTTAGACACCTACCGTGCCCTGCACCTGTTTCTCCTCAGCCACCTTTTTCCTAACCAGCCCTCATTGCCGTTACCTTTTCTTGACATTTCATGTGCAACAACAAGGTTTTTTCTCCCCTAACACCACCTCCACCCCTCTCCCAAAACATTTCAAGAGACGGAGGCTCCCGTGTTAGCGAACCATTCTCAGATCATTGCCCCGGCCTTACCACAATGATGTCAAGAAGATGGGTTTTGACATGCTGTTGCTATCTGCCAGCGGATAGGGAGAATGTGTTAAATGTTAATACGGTTTTCTGCTTTTCCGAGTCACGGACCTGCAGGCTAGCTACCTCTGATAAGCCCACGCTGGGATCAATTTACAGTAGCAGAGTGTTTACAGGAGTGATCAGTCCAATGGCTGCAAGAGGGAGCGGGGAGAACAGCAGCAAGAACAGTCCAGGCTGCGGTCTTGGCTGCAGAGCCGCAGCGACGTCCTTGAGGAAATTACGTAAGTGAGATAGAAGCAGCGAACCTCTCGAAATACAAAAGCATCTTTTTCTCTGAAGCCGTTTATTTGCGAGCTCGTATATCGTGAGAAACTTAAAAGCTTCAGCACGACAATTTAAAAAAAAAAGGTCTGTGGTTCTTTGTGGTGACAGAGAGACAAGCCCAGAATTACGGTCTCCCACAACACATCCACTAAGCAGCTCACTGGTATATCATCTAGAAAAGTCAACACGGCTACTTATCAAATGCATGTTTGTTTCCAGGTTGCTGTTGGCCTATTGTCCAGCTGCTGTGGTTAGCCACGAGGGACTCATCCTTTCATATCTGGCTATTATTCTCTTTCCCCTCGGTAGAGCTGCATATATAATTCTATACTGAACTGGCTCGTGTGCAAACAGAAGAGACAATGGCACAGCTGTCGTTGTGTAGCGCTACATCTTGTGGACACAGTCATGCGTAATACCTTACTCGCGCACCTCTGCGACCTAGACACAAACACATGCACCTTTTTTTCTGCAGTGTCACCTTGTATTCTCTTCCAGGTTTGTGCAAATTTCAGAAGTAATGAACTGGGTCCCTTTCAATTTGTGAGTGCGAACTGAATTAAATTGAATTGGCCACACCCAACGGGAAGTTGAATGAGAACGACAGGAAAAGAACTTTCCAAAATAAGAAATTTAGTGTTCTTTCACACTGGATATATATATATATATATATATATATATATATATATATATATATATATATATATATATATATATATATATATATATATATATATATATATATATATATATTCTTTTCCAAGGTGGAAGAGCACTTCTATCGACCTACTATTTATTATAACCTTATCCATCCATCCTCAACGAAATTACCTTTTATAGCAAAGAAAAGTAGAAAAAAAAAAAGGAAATTAATTTAATTAGGGTAATCCTAATTCACCCTCCTTGCATTCAAATTTGAATTCTGTATCCCAATTCAACTATTTAATTGGAATTTAAAAGGCATTCTCCATTTAATTCTGAATGGCACACGACCCTGTTCCCTTCACGGTCATGGGGCCCCTGGCATCATCTGGGCCGCACCTGGCACCTCCATTAAGCCCAAATAGTGCGACAAGGATTCCTGCAGTGGCTGTTTCTTTAGATCTCCCTGCGTTTCTCAGCATGACAGCCGGAGACGGACTCTACTGTCCTCATTTAGCTGGCCTTACACAACTACGTGGAGAGAGGAAAAAAAGAAGGATGAAAGGAAAGAAGGAGATGATGTCCAAAGGCGCACCCAAATAACAAAAAAACGTGAACGCTGCAGCTATTTCAGGCAGAGCGAGGGGGGGAAAAAATACAAGGGAAGGCAAAATTATTTAAAGCCTTCCACCCCGGCTTTGTCTCAGGCAGCACCTCTGTACCCTTTCGGCCTTTGATGAGACTCTTGAGGCGGTTTTGACCCAGATAAAATAAAGGATTTAGTGCGTTTGGGAATCCGACATTAAAGCGCCCTCTCGTTCTCCAGCAAAGCACATTTTGTAAAGAAACAAAGAGGAAAGCAGAGTGCAGAGAGATGGTGTCAGAAGTGAGAAGACAACATGTAGCCCGTTGCCTCTCTTCTCACTTAATCATCAAAAGGAGTTAAAATGCCAGTAGACATAATGAGGTTGAATAGAGGGAGCGTGCGCACTGATTTTTTTCCTTTGCTCTTTCCTTCCCTCTCCTTTGAGTGGGTTTTCTGTTGTGCAATACAAAGATGCAAAACAAAATAATTAGGTCAGCACCAGATCGCCAGAAAGATCGCGAAAAGGAGCCTAATTGTATTTTTTGTGTTTTAATAGGGTGGACTTAGTACTGGATTCTCTGTCCTTTTAGGTGGAATTAGTCTAACAATTGCGACCCGTACCGTGCCTGGGCTGGCACTTCCTGTACTCGAGGGGGGAAAGCTTAGAGTCTTGTAATGACGGCGATTCTTCAATTATTCAGTGCGCTGTGTTTGAATATCAAAGGCCTGAAAGTTCAAAATGGAGGAGCCAATTGAGGGCCCTTGCTGGGGCCTGTGATAAGGCTTCTCTATTGTTGCATCGCTGTCTGCAGATATTGATCTGCGGCTCTGTGGGTGGGCCCTGTGGAGGATGAACCTGTCCACTGCCTAAAGCCGGACCACTCATCCCGTACCAGACGGGGAAATGAGTTGCCATGGACACCTGGTGAAATGTCTGCCATGAACGCCATTTGATTGACGACACAACTGTCAGCACTGTTCAAATGCTAGTGATGGCTTTTAGTTGTCACTGGCCATAGACTGTCACGGGCCCAGACCGATATATGAAATATGAAATATATTTTAGCTGATAAAATGACATTAGATATTTTATATTTATATATAAAAGACATTTAAAAACACACATACATAAATATAAGCATGTCGTCTTATTGGGCCTGAATTTATTTTCCAAGAGGACAATGACCCGAAACGTTCATTGAACTGTTGTCGGAACTGCCTGCGAAGGAAGGAATCTGCTGGAACATTGAAAATTATGGACGGGCCCAATCAAAGTCCGGACCGCAACCCCATAGAGCACATTTGGGGCGAGTTGGAAAACAAACTGGACTGATCTATTGTACATTCAAAGGAAAGCCTTTGGCTTCAGTTGCAGAAGGCATGGGATAACATTAGTGTTGAAGTTCTCAGAGGAAATATACTGACACTATAACAGAGAGATGTGCTGCTGTAATTGCTGCAAAATGTGGACACACTAAATATTAAAAGTCGAAAGTGGATAAAAAGAGTACAACTCACTTCATCATATATTGATGGTCAGAGCAACCATCTGAATGTTTCAAGAACATGATGAAATTAAATCATGTTTTGGAGGCAATATTTTCCGATCTGTCAGGTGTTCTAATAATTTTGGCCACCGCTTTGTATAATCAAAGTAGAAAATACAATTTTATACACAAATATTTATAAAAACTAAACAAAAGAAAACTTCTTATTAAAACAACTAAAAATATCAAGTAATGGTATAATGTTTTAGATAAAACTGTCACAAAGTCAAAATAATGCACTGATATCAATGACTTTGGAGTGTTTTTCCTCTCAGCACATTCATCTTGCTCTTGAATAAACCAGACACACAGTGCATTCTGGGGTTGCTTAAATAGAATACTAATGTTTGCATATGAATATGAATTGATAGTTCTAAAACAAGCACCCCACAAAAGGCAAGATGGTGAGGATCCAACAAAATACAATTTAATTGAAAAGACAGACTTGCTAATAAATCAGTGCCAAACACGACTCTTCATCAGTTTGACACACAGAAAAGGTCTCATATTGTGTCCTGCAAGATAGTTTAGGAACTGCCATTAAATATCACATCTGTGTATTAAAAACATATTTCCACTGGCATTTTTCATAGTACAGATGCAAACAAAAATGTGGCTTTTCTCTGTAGTTAAGAAAGGTGCAAGGGACTCAGAAATGGTTTTGCCCATGCTTGCCTTCCTGACTTCTCCCTCCCCTCAAGCAGGGCATTAATTAATCCAAGCTGCCATGTTACAACCTCCCTGCTCAAATTACCAATATCCACACACTATCTTTTCCTCCCCATCTATTTCATTTACATTAACTTCTGCACTCGTTCCGTCACCTCAAATAAAGCACATCACGGGCTACGAGTGTCTGACATGAAATAAAATCCGAATAAGAAATAGGCTCTTTATATTACTGAGTTGCAGAGACAGCGCAAGTGTGATCATAACGCAAAAACATGGTGACGCAGTAGTTAAAAAGAGCCAGTTACTTTTTTTTTAAAGAAAGCCTACAGATTTTCATGCACATTAGCTGGACCAGCCTAAAAATATATATAGTTTATCGTTAATTTATGATTTAAACAATCTTTACAACACCCATTCCCGATTCTAAAAGAGCTGCACTTGTACGCCAATCAGTAGCGGCCTTTGCTATGTTTTACCTGATTCACCTCCATCCGTTTGCGCTCAAAAGTGAGCCCTGCCCTCCGCCATCACATAAATTAACAGTGTCTTGGGGCAAAAATGCCACCCAAATATCAAGATATATGGGCAAAATGTCTCTGTATGAGTATGGCAAACAGGACAAGGCCTCGGCCCCTTCTAACGGTCCCTCTGCCTTGCCCTGCTTGCTACAATGGGAATTTGTTTTTTAAACTTATGGAATGCCGTTTGCCCGAATATTGGCACAGTTGCAAATAGTTATATATTTAAATATTCCATAATTTCATGGGGGCCTCCTACTGTTTGTTTGAAACGGGCCTTCTGAATTGTAAAGGCCACCTCTGATGCCAGAATATATGTGCTCATTAATGTATATTTACTACTTTCAAATAATAAAGTATTTTCGTAAGTTTATTATATGACATTGAAAATACATACGGGTGAGGGTTTCGTATGCCGGTCGGCATGTTGCTCCTCCATCTTGAAAGTACATTAGCCAAAGAGGGACATACCCGTAAATTCAAGCTTCGCTTTTCACGATTTAACACTCGATGGCACCGTGTCGAATGTGAAGAGGGGGATTGCCATGTTAATCTTGGAATCTTGGATCTTAAAACGAAATCAGAATTGAGAGGAACAGAAACTATTATTCACTGGATGGTCATATACCTTTTCACCGCTAGATGAGGAAAATATCACACAGTGTAGCTTTAAGAATAGTTTGCAAGAACATGGTAGGCTGTAAAAGTGGACTAGTGTCCCTGCCTGCAAGCTCTGTAGTCCCTTGTTAGGCAAAAGACAAATAATAATAATAATAATAATAATAATAATAATAATAATAATAATAATAATAATAATAATAATAATAATAATTCACAAAAGGGCTATTACTTAGAATTAAACATTAAAATATCAAAATCTTGTGTTAACCAAATACCTTATTTCAGGCATTTAACCAAAAAACCCATGCAAAAACCCCTTTAACTTTAGAATGATTTAACTGGAAGTGCTAAAATATTAACTCGTTTCCGGGTTTTGGCCTACGAAAATATGTCATTTCTGCAGCACTCTATAACTGACAAACAAAATAGCAGCTGGGGGGCATTACCAAGATGGCCACCGTGTGAACCGACTTGCCTTAAAGGGCCACGTGCGCGCATGACGAATCATCAGCTAGCCGAGCCCGGATATCTTCACTCATCCTTCAATCTTTTATAACCTCCAATATATGTCAAAACGCTCAGCTTTCTGCACCGCTCAGGGTTGCTTGCGGAAACAAATCAAGTCAGAAAGCACTAAAGGGACAAATAGTAGGAAATAATAAGATAAGTGGAGAAAAGGAAGAGCGAGAACGACAGGAGAAAGATTCCACAGTAAATGTATTTACAAAAGCGCACTAACAATATCGGCCACTTCTTCTCTACGGCTTGAAGTGGAGCGTGGCGCTGCGTTTTATGATTCGTCCTCATTAGAAATCACAGGATGACTAACTCATTTATCACCCCATGCGTATGTTTGTGAGATCAGCGAATTCAAGAAGCGACCAAGATCAAAAAGCAGAGATCTCGCTCAGCTGGAGGCCAGCACCAGCATGCTTGAGTTTGGGCAGACACTGCAGTGGAGAGATCGCTCCCTGTCTAATTACCGAATGAGCAGAACAGGCCGTATTCGCGCCCTTAGCCAGGGAGGAGCCCGACGCAAGCCCACGGCTCCGGGATACGGTCAATCAGACGTGAGTGAGTGAGACGAAAACCCTGCGCTGACAGCATTTCTCGGGAGACTCTCTCCGGCACACAATTAACACCGACCAGCTTCCCTTTTCCAACGGATAGAACGATACGAATAGCACACAGCACTGATATTGCAATTTGCGCCACATTCGTGCATCTGATTAAATATTGATTAACATTAATGAGACCTCAGCCCCTCCTTCCCTGCGAAAAAAAAAAAAAAAAAAAGCCTGTCCCAGTTTTTCCCGCCGAACCAAATAATTGAACAACTGTTTTAGGAGCTGAATAGACACAGCTGTAGATGTGGAGGCTGGTGATGCAGGTTTTTTCCCTTGCTTTTCTTTGCCTTTTTTCCTTTTCTTTTTTTTCTCCACAGCTCCCTGAGGTTCACTTGATATGTTGGGGTTTGTTTCTAATGAGCTGCCTGCTGGCTGGGATGCAGTTCCATTTCAGAGCAATTACAGTGGCCGTAATCTACAGCAAGCCCTCAACATGCCAACTCCACCTCCTCCCCGTATCGGGCTCCGGTCTCGTTGCCTCTTCTGACTGACCATAAGCAGGGAGTGCTCACATTAAGCAAGGCCTGTCACAGCTGAGTGAAGGCCCTGCTGGACAGAGTTAACCAGCACGACGGGAGCTGACATTTGTTCATTTGGATGTGTTAAACACAGAAGCTCATAAAACATCGCTCGAGTCTGGCCGCTCAGCAGCTGGATAATTACTTTCAGGCAGCCAGAAGACAAACACGAACGCAAGCGCATTACGGGGCTTCGGCTCAATCTTTTCTCCGTCTGCTTCTGTTCTCGACGCTTTCCTGCTGCCTCGCTTTAATCAGTCTATTGTATCTTTCCCTCTTGCTCTCTGTCTTCAGTCTTATAAGCAGGTTTAGATGTTATTGTTTGTCAGTACATGAAGCTGTAGATCTAAACGTAGAACGAGCATACGCCACTTCTGAGCTGACCACAGATAGCAGATTAGTGGGATAATGACATAACTATATGCAAATACTGAGCTCATAAATATGAATGAGCCGAAGATGAGATTGCAAAGTAGTCTTCCTAGACTGTCCAGTCACGTTACACAATTAATATGCATGAGCCATAAAAGTTCCATGCTATAGTTAAATTTAGATTTGACGTTTGCTCAGATATTTTTACTTTTATTTAAAACTAATAATAAATGTGTTCTGAGTTTGTCACACCACAGGAAAAAATGTGTTATTAACCAACCATTCGAATTTGAATTAAAACCCCCATCAAATAAAATGAAATAAGTTATCAAAACTTGAAAAAATGAGCAGTATTCTTAGCACTCAAATGCCAAGGGTGTGCCTGCTGAAACCACACCTACATGTGGGAAAGCTGCCGTCATTGGTGGGCACGTACTGCCGGCGATGGCACCATTTGTCAGTGGGACGGAAGGATAAAGCCTAGGGCGGAGCTTTCTGAGCTCAGCCCCATTCACCAGTAACAACGGATTATCAGTGAATCCCAGTTGTCTTCGCTGAAAGTTCGTAAAACTACGCGGTGTAAAATGTTCACTGCAGAGGCAGGTTTTGGTGGTGTTCCTCATCTCTCCATCAAGGTGGCTCTTCACAAAATTAATTACCTCTTATTGATATCATAATTTTTATGAAATTCAAATCAGTAGACCGAGCCGTTTTGGAAATTATCGCAACCAGATAATATGCATTTACGTGACAAAGGCATAGCTAGCTAGCAAACTGTAGGCAGTGTTAACTAACGATAATAAAAGTAACTCGCGACTGAGCAGGTGAACCACTGATGTTTATGCGCTCTAGTTATTATAATGTTAGGGGAGGGGCCATGCTCAGTGGCTCCAGTGCGTATTGAGCCATGATTTCAGGCCTGCCCAAAAAATTCTAAACATAAAAATGGGGAAAAACTGTTCAGCGGTCTAACTCCACACTTCAGTACTAAATAGTTGACAGTCTTTCTAATCTATTTTCAGCAATACATTGCTCAGAAACAAATCTCTAAATTGCCTTTATACAGACTTTTTAAGTATAAATATATTAATAATAAAAAATAGCTGTCAATGTAACAATGTAACAAAACAATGTAACAATGTAACAAAAAATTGCATTTAAATTCAGTAATACAACATTTGTCTATCATTAAAGCAGTTATGCGAGTCTGCAGTCCCAGCTGCTACTACAGGCATCAGCAGCCTCAAGGCACAACTGAACTACTTGACATGGCATCACACTCATGACATGAGATACTGCCAAAAAAAAAAAACTTGCGCAAACAGGCCCATAAACACCATAGATGTCAACAGAGACGAGTCCCCCCTAATAATTGGGTCCCACCCCAATATTTTATATTTTTGATGTTACTCTGCTGCACTCTATTGTGCATCACTCTGTTTTGTATTAGGATGACAAAAAGTCTTTAAAGTGATTTTTTAAGGATGGTCCGCTTCAGTGGTCAAACAGCGCTCATAATCAAATCAAATAAGTCAGGCTTTATTGTTTCCAGAGGCCAATTGCGAATTTCAACACGACTGCCCAGTTTTACCAGAGAAAGCACGTGAGGTAAGATGCCCGTAGCTAAACAAATACATAAACATGTACAGGTGCAAACTATTTGAGTTTTGTCAAATTCTGTTTTGAGTTGAAAACAGAAAAACAGAAAATATCCCTTAATCTATTTGTAATCGAATATGAGCAACTTTATTCCCTTTAAGCTTGTTATTGATTAGCTAGTTCTCTACATGAAAAATAGAGTAATGACATATTTTCACATTAATGCACATTATTATTTTTTGATAACGTCATCCTTAAAATGGCTAAATGTCCAAAGAGATTTGGTATTTTGGTATTTTTTAAAATAGCAATCAACAGGGATATACACACGTATAATGACATCCTCCTGAATACACCGTCTCACACACAGTGCTCCAGAAATAAAACAAATCCATTCTGCCGCTACAAAGATGCTTCAACTGAACTGTAAAATGCTCACAGAAGACAGAGGGTGACTTTGCAATGCTGAGACGCTAAAAAAAGGGGATATGGACAGGATTGGTAAATTGTGCAACAGCTGCAAAAGCAAACAGACATTATTATAAATGTGAGAGACTAATCACTCTTCTACACACAAACACACAAACAGGAACACATGTGCCCAGCAAGGCCCGGCAGATGGTCTCCGCCCCCATTTCCATGCACACGTTGCCTCTCTCTCTCTCTCTCTCTCTCGTCCCTCAGCAATCTCCCACCTCATTCTTCCTCAGCCTTTCTCTCTATCTCTCTCTCCCAGAGGGCCATGCACCGGTGCACAACACGCACACATGACCTAGGACATTCACTAGCCTCTTGTTTGCATTCAAGCAATAACCAACTTGCACTAAGAGCATGCAAACAGAGCAGACAAAAGGATGTGATCATTTAGAGTCATGGCCCATGACAAGCGCAATGGCCCTGGCCTTTACCTGCCTGTCAATGCTTACTGAAGGGTTTGAAAACTCATCAGGACTTGATGACATGACCAATCTCTCATTTCAGCGACTCGCCGAGGGCTTCGAGATGGGAAAGGGATGGAATAAATGAAGCGCAACACAAAGAGCCACGGATATAGATTTCAATGCCATGCAACAATACAAATGAAACTTTCTGGTTATCTTTTAAAGCATTTTGATTGAAGATTTCAGAGATTAGCCCTGAAAACAGAAAATATAAAAATAAATGTAAAAAAAAACCACAAAAAAAACACTACAGCATCTAAAGCGGAGGTGGTTTTTAAATTGAAGGTTAAATGTTAAATTCGTTGTCTTTGTTTGAACATGCATATATCATTCTCTGAATATTTGCCCTTTCAGAAACCTTCCCCAGCACAATGAAAGGACAGGTTCACTCTCAGACCTGAGCTCTTAATCATCTTCTTGCTTTTGCCACTTTACATACTTTTGAAATTAAGTTTCAATCATTTAAGTGTCATTCTAACCTGAAAAAAAAAACTGCATTTACAACACAATTTCAAAACTTAAATAATGGAAAGTAACCATAATTTGACCTGAATCAGAATTTCAATTTGAACAGTGAACATTAGTCTTTTGATGATAGTGAGAGAAAAAAAATACAAAAAAAAACAAAATAAATAAAGCCAAAATAATAAATAAATAAATAAGCACTTTTTAAATTGACGCAAGCTTTGCTTTTTAATAAGTGGTTGATGCATAAGAGCATGGACCTTTTTTAAATAAAAACAATGTTTTACAGGTT
The DNA here is from genome assembly GCF_024679245.1 of Pseudorasbora parva. Lineage (NCBI taxonomy): Eukaryota > Metazoa > Chordata > Actinopteri > Cypriniformes > Gobionidae > Pseudorasbora > Pseudorasbora parva. The sequence goes on from NC_090173.1 coordinate 29,335,935, forward strand.
TTCATAAATATGAAATAGGTGTTTGTTTGTTTTTAAGTGTTTTAACATATTTGTTACAGTATGAATGTATAATGAACTATATGATGCACGATGAATATTTATAGACAATTACACTATCAAATGCTATGTTCAATTAACATATAAACTATTTCAAATGAAATTCATTACAATGGTTATATATTTTTATCTAGTATTTATAACCTTAGACTACACGGAATGTATTCCCAGTGCTCCATCCTATTAATTATATATATATATATATATATATATATATATATATATATATATATATATATATATATATATATATATATATATATATATATATATATATATATAATTAATGTGTGTGATACACACATAGGTACACTCATAAATAAATAAATAAATAAATATAAAATATCTATAGACGACTAGCCCCAAAACTGAGTGTGTTTTGCGTCATCCTACACAAAATAAATACACTGCAATAGCGTCACCTGGCCGTAGTCCTGTATTTTATTTGTATTACTTTGATGCATGAGCCTTTTGAGAAAGAAACAGTGAAAAGCAGAAGTGTCCAGGAGGCGTGATGGTGTATGGGTGCGCTGGGTACTTAAATAAATGAACAGCACTGAGCAGATGTAATGGAAAGGAAAGAGAGAGGAGCAGTTACGCATTGTCAGCACAGATGGGAACAGCAGAGAGACAGAGATAGAGAGAGAGAGGAGTGAGATGGGGGCTGTAAAAGGTCTGCTGAAAGAAAGCAATAGCCATGTGACTTTAGGCCGGATTGATTTTAGCCATGAAGACCAGGCGACCACACCTCCCACACCGCCCACTCCAGGTCAGTCTGGGGTCCTGCGGAAGGAGGAAGATAGGACCGGGTGTAGGACGCCCCCGGCTTCAAGGGTCAGGTGAGGTCTAACTGGCAGTTGCTTAAACCTGCCCCGCTACTGACACAAGCACTGTACGAAATGCCCTAGTCCTGAGGGTGAACGGGAACAAACAGCATTGGTAAAATGCGCTTGGAAAAGCACACATTTACATAAGGATAACATATGCTCTTTATGCAGTGTCTGCTGTGACTTTTAATAGAAGCAAATAATTAAACGTCTCTGTTCGACATGAAGTGGTCGCTAAGAGACGCTCGTAATTCGTTTGCGTAGATGAAAATAATTTTACCAATGAATGCTAACATTGCTTGAGCACTTCAACTTAGAGGCCCGGCTGATGCACATCTAACTGTGAACCATTCCTAGACAACATCGTTCCGCATGCAAGGTACATGTGACCCATATGTAAAGAAATCAAATCAAGAAAAAAAAAAATGTCATCTGTGTGTGCCTAGTCCTGAATGAGACCCCAGCTGTAGTGAAATGTATTCAAAATGTCTTGCATCTCGGCTATAAATAGTCTCAAAGACCCAGATTCCCAGTTCACTCAACACACGTGAACGCGCACGCGCACACACACGCACACAAATAAGTAAATTAACCTCTATGTCATGACCTTAGAACACATAAAAAAACAAACTGCTGTGTAACATCCAAAGCAACTTTCATAATAGCAAGAAAATATTCAACCTGACAATTCGAGTTTTTAACATATTAAATGTTTTCTCCCATATAAATGAATGACTGACGTACTCTGCCTTGATTCGAGAAATAAAAGCTGTCTCTTTGTTAGAAAAAATATATTTATCACTTAGATGTATTTGCAATTAAACTGACAAGGAATGCAATTTCTATTGGATAAGACAAAGGTTAGAGGTGTCACTGAAGGTTAATGGTGGCTCGGTGCGACAGATGAAAGTTAAATGAGATCACTGATCTCAGTCACGTCGAATCTGGAGAGAGACATGCAATGGCACATAGGATCTGATGACTGATCGATACCATAGATTAACTTTTGATTTGATAAATCCCCTTGAATTGTCATCACTCTAGGAGCTGATTCACTGTTTGGAAAATGCACAGATGACAATCAAGTACATCAGATAATCAGGGGATGAAAAGATGCCCAAGGGTGCAGTCTAGCACATTAATGACTCTAAATTAAAAATCTGTTTAAAAAATGCAGTAAGATCCAAGTTATTCATAAAAGAGATTTAAATATGACCTAATAAGTGTAATTATGGATGGTTTTATATATATATATAAAAACCCTCAAGAGAACTGTACATGTAGAACTAAAGGCAAGTATAATGCATTAGACAGACATGCACACACAATATGCTGAGCACATGAGGATATCATGTAGCAAAGTCATAAGAGTAAGCACAATTGTTTATCACACAGTAAAGCATGAAGTGTCCCACCTCAACCAGAGAAGTGAAAAATCAGCTCGCACTCTTTTAAAATACTGTAGAATGTGTGGTTATATATAGACTCATTTTAAGGCTTATTCAAATCGGGTGACATGGCAGAATATTTATTTAAATCGATCAGGCACAATCTAAAATTGCGCCACCACAGTCCCACTAGTAGGCAAAATCCATCTCTTACCACACTGTCCACTTTCATATGTGATCCACTAACACCCACACACTGTTTGTGGCACGCCGTTTTAACATTCACTCCTTACTAACTAGTGTTTATGTTACTAGTTTGGTAGCATTTATTTAGTAGTAAGTGATCCAGTTGTAACTGCTAACTTTTTAAGTTTCACAAGTTCCCAGACAAGTTAGTAGATTCTATAATATCTCTAATACTGGCTACAATGTTATGCTATTCCAGTTTCTTTTTTAGCATACCTGTTAATGAGAAACTATCCCAAATTATGAACATCGTATCATAGTAAAATATCCTTAATAGTTATAAAAGTTGCTTTTTCACTTGTCATACGCAATGACTAGTCAGAATAGCCACTTTAAAGTTCAATTAAAACTTGAACTGAAATACACTAGTGTCTAAAAAATAGCAGGCTATCTTTGTCTGCAATATAGGCCTAGGCTACTACTTGAATATAGAACTTTTGGGATAGTGACAACAGCAAAGTAAGTGCTGGTGCCTAACGAAGGACTGGCTCAATACATACTTAGTAACAAAAATAGGTAGTAACATGGAAATGCATTTCGTTCTCAGCAATACTTGTTAAAAAGGCTTGCCACAAACCGCGTTTCGCATTCGCTCTGGATTCCGCGGGTTCGGAGAGTAACGTCGGTGCGCGCGGACGCACGCTCACTCACCTGCTGTAAGTACATGAAAGTCAAGGCACAGGAGAGCTGCGGACACATGTCCACGTTCGGCAGGGCGACGCACGTTCCGCCCGTCAAGGGATGCTGCATCGTGTTTGCGTCCGCTCGTCCTGTCCTGTCCGGCGAGTTTCACGGGCTCGTTAAGACTGCTTTAGCGGGATCGGCTGCGGTTATGAAGCCTTGAAGCAGCCACAGAGAGTGAGCAAACGCTGCAGAATAACCGGCTACACGCGACTGTCGATGTGCGAGCACGAGGGTCCCGGTGGTGAGCGAAAACACAGCGAGCAGTCTGTTCCTAGCTGTTATGACTTCAGTAAAACCCTGGTAAATTCACACAAAAGTCTATTCAGCACGTTTCTCGCTTTTGTAAATAAACTCAATCACGGGAAAGAGGCACGAGAGTTGGTGACTGGACGTGGTGAAGTTGAAGCGGGTCTGTTTTTCCATTCGCTGTCAGAAGAGTCCGGGTGCACCGTCTGTTTCATTGAGCAGCATCTGAATCTCCGAGGCGAAGAGATGCGGGGCGGGGGCCAATCCTAAATCACACATTCATTTTTAACGGGGGTGGGGGAATCTCTCCACTTTTTCTCTTGCGTGAACCTGAATTGTCCTTATAATTTAGTATTATGGCTCCACATAAAGCGCATGCCATGCACAGAAATGAACCTCTCAGCACGTAAACAATATACCCTCACATTTGTGTTCCATTAAAACAATTTCATATCAGCCTATAATGCGTTGTGCTTTAAGCAAGACCTGTCCAACCTAATACTTTTACTGAATTTGTATCACTTATAACACCACTGTATATATTATAATTCCACTATTAAAAAAGAAAATATTTAACTGTGATATCAAGGCCTATACCTAACATAGGAAAAAAAATATTATTTGTACTTTGTGGTTTGATTGGACAATTTACAATATTTTATTTGTTATAATAATAATTTAAAAAAGACCCACCAGTTTATTAGCATCAACCTTACTATTACGAGTCTCTAACAGTTTAAATTTCCATTAAGGTAAAAAAATAAATGCCAATATACTTATATACCATACTGTATAAAATTAAAGAAAGATCAGTCTACAAAAAGTACATTTTTAAACTTGGGAAATGTGTACGTGGAAGAAACATGTAGTGGTGCTCAACTAAGAAAAATAGAGGTATAAAAAATAGATGTGTATAAACGCACTGTTGATCTCATGTCAATGTCTGTAAAACAAACATTTGCATTATGTGCTTTAATACCATGGTAACCATATGTTCTGTCAAAACACACAGATATGTGATTGTTAAAAACTAAAATTGCTATAGACACCACTTTTATCAAAACATGTTTGACAAAAATAAAATAAAATAAATGAATTTATTATTTCACTGATATCAATTCAGAACTGGAAGCGCACTCTGAACCTAGAGACCATTTGGTTTATGTTTCCCAAAAATATTTAGCTATTTTACTATGTAGTTTATCCAGAAGCCCTCTGAAACCATTGCATCAAAAATATGCTTGCCTTTGAAAAACAATCACAAACATAATCCCACGTTATGATTGATTCACTGCTTACACCCTGAAACAATGCTGGTGAAAACTGTGTTTTTGTAAACGGCAGTGTTAATAATGATTCTGTGCTTAACATACAGCCCCCACAAAAAGACACATCCTCAAAATGTGTTCTACCAAATGACTCTGAGGCCTGTTAATATATAAAGAAATACAATGCAAAATGCATTTAGAAGAGCCATATCATTGACTACTAGTGACAAGGAAGCCTTGCACAAAAAAAAACGAATGGGAGAAAAGGGTTCAGCAAACTGAGACATATAAGGGCAACACAAGAGAGTGTCTGCTTATCTAAATCATAAAAGAGCATTTGTGTGCACTAGGCCAAATGTTAGGCACTAAATAATTAATTTAACCACACACAAATGTTTGAATTTACTGTTCAACAGGCTCCTTTTAAAATCACTTTGGCCTTATCTCCCTATCAGCATCAAGGTCTTTATTGTAAATTCATTAACAGCTGTTAAATGTTAAACACAACTGATATTCAACCGACTGGCCGAGACCAAGGTCTATGCAGAAAGTGCAAAGATATACAGTAAGGGGAAAAGAAGCTGAATTATTCATGTTCATTCTCTTTAATCTTTTCCCCTCCCTCTTTGCACCACGTTACAACCTAAGGTGACTCGCGAATCCATAGCAAGATTTCATATCCTTGTTACTTTAAAAGAGTCAGAAATCAATGTTTTTCTATGTTGCACAAGGGGCCGTAATTAAAATGGGCTTCTGAGGAGCCGGCAGACATGTATTATGGAGAGGGCAGACTGCTTTGCTCCATTTTACTCTTTCTCTTCTCCACCCCACTCATAGCCTGAAGGCAAGACTATTTCTTCCCCCTCCCCACCCATAGACGTCTTCACGGCCTTTTCTCCGGCATTCCTTCGTTTTTTTTTTTTCTTTCTGAGCCTTTTCCGCTCTTAACTCTACAGAGTACAAAATATGAACTGGACCGTCAACCAATGCGTCTTCAAAAAAAAGAGGCAAAAAAGAGCATTCCAGCCTTTCGTCGACGCAGATAGTAGTGTTTATTTCGCTGCGTGTCACTGTGCCTTTGACATGTGATGAGGCATGGCTGCCCTTTGCAGTGCGTCTGTTGTCTTCGCCTTTACTGAATAAATAAGCAGGGACTGCATATTGAGAGAGAGAAACCTCGTTTATCTCTTTTTTTGTCAGTGATGGCTCTCTCTCAGATTTCTTGTGTACATTGTGTTATTGGTCTGTCTGTGATGGGCAGAAAGAGGGGGGGGGGGGAGAGGGTGGATGGAAGCAACAAGGTTTCTAAAGCTTGTGAGCTTTTCCTTTTGCACTGTGAGAGCACCTAATGTCAGATTCATTCAAAGATTTAGGAATAGCACGATTCTATTAATAGTCAAATGAGTGAAAGCTCTGAGCTAACTTGTTTCTTAGGATACAAAAAACAGCAAAAACAACAACAAAAAAAGTTGGATGCTGTGTATTTCTACATGGCATTTCAAAATAAAATGCGTTTACTATGTCTGCAATGAAATTAAAAGAAAAAGAAAAAGTCTTGTCATTGCGTACTTTTGTTTCTAACCTGTATGACTTTCCCTTTAGGGCGGGGATTGCATTACATGGGAGTTGGATTGACTTCTATTGCAAAAAGAATAAAACACTGATACATTTTCAAAATATCTTCTTTTGTGATCAACACCACAAACTCACAAAGGTTTAGAAAGACGAAACTGTCCCTTTAAAGATTTATTTTGCGCGAAACCAGCTGAAAGATATTTAAGGCGGGACTTCACAGGATCCATTGGGATTTGTTGAAATTGTGTCAAGCGAGCCATGATTTTATTGGCGAATATTATTTTCCCCACCCGCACAGCCTTGGTTACATCAGCAGAGGCGGAGAAAGTTAATACATTTTTGATGAAAGTTATGAGTTTTTTTGCCTTTTCTTTAGATTAACATGCACATAATAATGCACAATAAGACCAGGAACAATTTTGAAGAGTAAATAAATAGTTTTGGATAGAAAGTACATTTACATCATTATTTTTTTCCGGCCCTGTTCTACTTAGATGGACTTAATTTTACCACTGTTAAACGTTTTTCACAATCTGTGCTTTTATATAAGAGCACAGCAACAATAGAAACCACCTCAGAAAAAGGAAGAAAACATTTAAGGAGAGAAGAAAATTTAATCATACCCTGAGCTGGAAAACAGTTCACGGTTATTTCAAGCTTTTACTGTTTAGATAGAATTTCACTGACATTTTATAGCTTCAGTAACTGACAGAAGAAGTGAGCATGGTGTAATAACTGTTATTGTGTGCCACGGTACACGTCAACGCTAATGAGAAGGGCCTGCTACATATGCACCTGAAGGGAAAAAAAAATACTTGTCAGCGGCTAATCCCTAATACTTATTTTGCTTTGCCATTTGCTCATTTGCAATACACACTCGGCGTCTGTTGTGGCGTTATCAGTTAGATATGTCAAATCCCTCCCCATGAATTGTGTTTCTAAAAGCAGACTGCTTCCCACCACACCACGACAAATTGACTCTGCTGTTAAAAGGGAACGTGGTTGGTTGTTTCCATTATGTTTTTTTTTAATTATTAATGACACAGCACACTCTCAAACGCACATCAACAGCAAAAACAAAGTCAAAGATAGAGATGTTTTGCTAAACAAGCCAGCACGTATGTGACGTTTTCGATCAAAAAAGGACAACTCGGAAGACAAAACGCAAAAGAAAATCCATATACGTACGACAAACAACACATTCTTCAGATGTTTGCGACAGACCACGGCTGCTTTCAGAGGTGCAACGCAACTTTTGCCGTGTTTAGATCCTTCCGAGTGTCTGAGTAAATGAGCTGTGGCAGTGCTTGCCACATTGTCATTTAGGATCAGGTTGGGTGTATTTCAGTAGCAGGGTGCTGAGCTACGGGCCCGGGCTCCATTTCAGGCTGTGCGCCCGATGTGAGAATCACCGTCGCTGACAGACTAATAAGGAAGGACTGGCTGCCTCCACCCCGTGTCAGGAAGTTGACAGGACTGCAGCAGGTGCTGAACGTGTAGGGAAGATTGATGAAGTCACATGGAGGTGGATTGCAGGGAGCCGGTTTGGTCATTGTTAGTGTTATTTTTCATTACGATCCCGGCTTGCTTAATGTAAATCCTAAGTCAGGATGATGGCTAACATCCTCAGCCACAGTGTGATGGGTTTTGTGCAGAAAAATCAGCCATTATCTAGCCGGGCTGCCGGGCCGATGAGCCAGGCGTTCAGGCTGTGATGGCTGAGACTCATTGTGAATAGTATTGTTTGTTTCTCCCAGTTGGTGGAGAATGCAGGCAACTTCTCCAATCATTTCCAATAGGAAAATAAAATACACAAAAAAAAAAAAAAAAAAACAGAATAACTGAAAAAGAAGTTATATTTTCTCTATTCGGGGCTGGAAATAGAAGGGCACGGAGTCTGCGCTGCGCGGTCATGGTCTGCATAGGAATTCAAACCATCTCCTGATATATGTGACACTTTTCCAAACGCCACAGACGGCCGCATCAGTGACGATCAGCGCCGGGAGGCTAATCAGAGATTCCTTGCCGCTCTTTTACTTTGCACATCGCACAATTTGGAAAAGTCAGTTTACATGACAGTAATTACGGAAACAGATGGGGCTCCGGCAAAAATACGGCGGCGAGGAGACAATGGGCCCAATGCATGGGGGACTTTCGGGGGCAATGAGGAGTGCAGGCAGATTGCATGGCAGCTGAGACTGCCTTTCATTAGCACTTGAGTGTGCGTCTGGAAGCAACAGAAATGCGAGTCGTTTGTTACCCCGCTGCTGTCTGTGCTAGGGGCCTGCAAATTGATTACTGGGTGGGACGAGGCAAGCGATCCTTAGCACCTCCACACAGCTGGTTACCTAGAGCAGAAGCTGCAGAGATGCTAGCTGTCCACCCCCAGCTTTGGCTTGACAGCAGCTGCTGATCTGCGCTCATTTCAATGCATTAAGACTTTGCTGTCTTTTTAATTGGCAACAAAAACAATCCCATTTCACCGTTAATCACCTCTGTGGAAACGTGCGGAAAAAAGAAAAAAGGAATCGCTGCCTTTTCTTCCTTTTCTATTTTCTCCTTTTTACTCATCCAGTGTTCCTATATAAAAACCATGGAAACAGAATATCCTTTAAATAGAAGACAAATGCTCAGAAAAGATGGAGTCTAGCGGTAGAGTGCTAATTAGATGTTTGTGGATGCTAAAATCATAACAAGAAATGCTGAAGTGTTTTTCTACCAATTAGTTCTTCAGCTCATAATCGAAACCCCAAAGGTCCAGAGTAGATATACGGGCTATAAAAAACAACGCTCTAAAAGGATGTTTGTACAAACGGGGACAGGGGAAGGGTTGCGGATGGGGCGAGGGCAGGCGCTCTTTATGCCCAGACGGCGATTCGGAGCGACATCTAAGAGAGCTGGGGCAAACGCTGTGGATGGCTTCCCCGTGCTTTCACCAGGCACTGCCATTAGAGTGCTTTAGCTTCCATTAACGTGTCACTTTCCTTTGCTGCAGAGCCCGTGAGGAGGGGGCGATTCATTCTGACAGGACCAGGGGCTGTCACATGCAGTAACGGTTCAGCACCGACCAACAGGAAAAGCCTCAGAGCTGACGGATCCGCGATCCATCAGAGCTGACACGCAGGCCTCCTCCACCACAGATCCGACTGAGGCGCGTGGACAGGAGTCCATTAATTAACCGCTTAATATGTGGAGCTCTGAAATTCCCGCGCCACTGAGCATGCCGCTGTCCTGATTTGAGTGAATTAAAAAGAAAAAGAAAAACATTTTCAAAGATACACCACGTACAGAAAGATTCACACCAGCGAATGAAAAACCTTTCCGGTGAGATAAACGCTGTAAAAGGGCTCCAGTCTACATATGTTCCACATTCACGTGGGCATTCTATAATTAGTGGATCAATTCTGCAGTTCTAACAAGAACCGTTTCATATGACGAAAATATTAGAACGAGAACAATATTTTTGAAGAAGAAATACTCCAGTCATAGTCAGTGAGTTAAAGCTGAACAATGAACGAACACTGGTAAACGGAAGTGCTCCGGTCGGGGATTAATTGACTCACCGAAGCGCATCCGATACATACAAGATTAATCAGAAATATGCACAATATAAACATAATCTTACAACTCGCATCCCCATAAAATGGTGCGAATGCAACGAGTGCTACAGTACGCCAGAATATGTATGTCACTTTGTGAATTTGCTCTTTCTGTAACGACACACTAAAGCATGGACATTGAATAACTGCAACATAAACATTCACAATGTTATAATAATGTACTCAATATATGTAACTTCATAGCTCATATTTGTCAACTACATTAGATGTAATTCTGACTAAAATCAGTGAATATAAAATATCACTAAGTTAAACCACATTTTCATAAAAAGACAAACTATGAGCAGACGGAAAAAAAGACACCTCAGAAAAAGAGGCACATTTGAAGTGATTCGGTTTCAACGACGTCTCCATCTACAGTATAATACAACAGCGGGTCCGAGTACATCAATATTGAGAAAAGCTTGTGGAGGGATGCTGCATTGAAGTCATTAGCATATCATTAATTAGCTTCCAGCTTCCTTATGAAGACTGCAAAAGAGCAAAGGCCCTCCGGAGGGACTCGCCTTCATTTAAGTGGCAGCGTGAGGTAGGGAACAATTGGAGGAGTACTCGTCTCCTGAGACCACTCCCTGTAATCATCATCTGCTGCTCTGAGACACGCCCTGCTCATTCATACACCCTCTCGCACAACCAGCCCACCGCGGCACCTGTAATTCAAACGCCAGCTAACCCAGCAGCTGGCAAATTATATCAAAATGTCTGATGTTTGCGTTCAACTTCTGAGCCAGTCAGTCTTGCTAAAAGGAGGACAGATGGTACCATTTCTTCTGTTATACTTTTAGCATGTACAGGCAAACAAACCGGCTTGGCCATCATGATGTTTCATGAGATTTGACAGAAAGAAATCTTGATGCAAACCATTACGGACATCGCACTCCGACTGAAGCAATCTCCAAACAAACTTCTACACGCTTTTGCCTTACACTGAACATATTAGCAAATGTTATAAAGGCTTTGTTTATGCCATCGTTAATTTTTCTTCACGTAGTTCCAAACCTGTAGTACTTACTGTTTTCTGTGTGACACAAAAGAAGATGATTTGAAGAATGACGGTGAAAGTCAGTGGGGTCCAAAACGAAGTCAATTGGACCCTATTGACTTTCATTGCACGGACACACAGGTAAAAGAGGCATTTTTCAAAATAGCATCTTTTTTTCCCCTCTGATTTATTTTTTTTAATTTGGGTTGGAGTGACGTGGGTGATTAAATAAATAAAAAAAATCACATTTTTAAGTGAACTACCCCTTTAATGAAGACCAAAATCAATTAGCAAACTGCAAATGATCCATTCATATCCTCCATTTCCAATCCCCACATTATCCTGTAATATTCATTTAAAATAACTGTCGTCTGACTTTTACAGCTCATTAAAGGCCTTTTCATTTGTTTGCTCACTGCTAAGGTCCTTAAATCTGCCACAACATACAAAAAGAGGCCAGTTCCACTTTTCCCTGTGGTGTTAATTGCGGGAGCATGCTGCCTCCTGATTAATTGTCAATGTATAAGAAACATCCTCTTTTCTAGCGCTACATAAAAGAACTTTAGGCCTGAGCTTCCTCAAATTAATGCACAATGAGCTTAAAGCAGCACTAGGTAACTTTGCAACCTTCATAATATATTTTTTAAGACTCTTGTGATGATAAATCGACTTACAATAGGTTGAATGACACGACTGCCATAGCCTGATGAGGTCTGTATCGTTTTTAATCGTACTTTTAAACTTCGGGTTTCGGGTAGTAACCCGAGAAAAAGAAAAGAACTACAAAATTCGACTGCTTTACGGCATATACGTCACTTCCACCAACACACACACTTCCTTACATTCGGACGTGCGAGCCCAACTTTGTTCGTCGGATAATATAGTCATGTCCGAAGCAGCAGAGACAAATAAGAAAGAAAAGGTTTTGTTGGAGGAAAGCAATAAGAGGAAATGAAAAAAATGATGGGATTAAAGGCAGGACGAGGATCAAAATGTGACCAGGGTTTGCTCGTCGGTGTGAGCTGAAGGAGGCGTGCCCAACCGATGCTGTCCTGCTTGTTACGGTGAGCTACCACTCAAACATTGAACTGAAGGATCATAGATTCTGGAAAACGCTAACCAATAGACTACTATAATGACGCTGGCTTGTAAACGTGAGCATCGTGATTATTTGGCGTTTGAAAAAAACAAAACCCATGAAATTATATTCATATGACATGCTGAAACATAAGCCACTGACTGTAACGTTACCTGGGATGAAGACATTTCACACGTGCCGCCAGAAGTGCTGCACCGACCCGCGGGACGCTTTAATGAAGTTATTTGGCCCGCACCGCACCACTAGTATATATTTTTACAACACGCCGCGCACCCGCGACCTTTAAATAGACATACGGGGTCCGCGGGTTATGAGACGACCCACGCATCACTAGTTCAGGGCTATCAGGGTTGTCATGTCAACAAATGCACGCGCGATGGCGTCCCCTGTTGTAGGATGACTGAGCTTACGACAGTAGTTGAGGACATTATTTTTTCCAAACTGTAGGGGGACCCCGAGAGCAAAAGTAGCCAAGTGGGGCTTTAACTAGTAGCCATAGATTAAAACTGGACATCATGTCAGTGCCTTATTATGACAGGCCTTGACCGGAGATTTCAGCCTTCTGTCGCCCCCGGCCATATGGGATCAAGCTCTTCCTGGACAGAGATAAACTCACTTCTTGAGTGCAAGCATTTCTTGAGGGATGCAATTCTTGTGTTAACGTGATGTAACATGATGCTGTGTGTTACAAATAATGCAAGGTGTTAATAAGTGAATTGCGAAATGTAGTTTCGGAAGAAGCGGAGAGACCGTCAGAAATGTGTAGAATTATATGAAAACATGTTGAGGAAAACACACACACACACACACACACACTCACACACACACACACACACACACACACACACACACACACACACACACACACACACACACACACACACACACACACACACACACACACACACACACACACACACACACACACACACACACACACACACACACACACAAAATGCTCTGACATGCACAGTCTTAAAGCTGGCTTGCAGTAATTACCCAGCTGCTGAACTACTAGGGTGGCAGGAATGAAAATGAGTACCAATTATTAAATGCACCACAGAGAAGATAGAACACTACAGGAGGTCCACAATGGGACTCATGTTGCTTTGCCACAGCTCCATAAATGCTAAACGACTCAGAAAAGCATTAATATTCCAACTGTTCCATCACTGATTCCAATTTAAAAGAAAAGCGAGCACCTAGATATCATTCAAGTCAATGAGACGCCTATAACAACTATTGCGTTAGCCATCTGATGCATTCCAATGAAGGTTTCACACCTGTATGGAATGGATTGTACTTCCTCTCAGAGTGCAAAACAATAAGAAAAAGCCACACAATGCATCTCGCCACCACTAAAAGTAAAAACTGCCACAATTTTACCCACACAACAAGGTGTCTGGATCAAAACAAAAGAACTGAGGGAGAGAGACCCAGCAACACTTTTGATCAAAAACTTAATTATAATCTTTAAAAAATAACTAGTGCAAATTAAAAATTTGACAACCACTCAAACTTTATGAAAACTTTTCAGTTCATGGCCATAATCGTAAGACTTTCTCATACTACACTGTGCGAATGACCATGACTTATAAACAAGATACAGCTCTGAAAAAAAAATTAAGAGACCACTGCAAAATTTCTCTGGTTTTACTATTTATAGGTATGTGTTTGGGTGAAATTAACATTTTTGTTTTATTCTCTAAACTACTGACAACATTTTTCCCCAATTCCAAATAAAAATAATCAACAACTGGTCAACATAACAAAAAAGATGCAGTGTCAGACCTGGAATAATGGAAAGAAAATAAGTTCATATTCATTTTTAAACAACACAATAATTGAGCCCTTCTTTTCCTCACTCAAAACTTTTCTTTTCAACTTTTTCTGGCATAGTCAATAGATATTTTTTTGATTCCAATTACTTTTGAGGTACTATACTAGCACTGTTTTTGCCATCCAGCTGGTCCTACTGCAAGAGGATAGTGATGACCACAGAAGTGTTTTTTATACTTTTCCTATTTTTCCTATACAAGTAGAATGAGGTGTGCCTGTGTTGGAATTCAACAGACATTGGAATGGAATGGCTTCCATACTTGTAGAGATGCTGATTTAAGAAACAATTGCAGTGGTCTCAATTGTTTCCAGAGCTGTATATTTCTTGAAAGGATACATTTCATAAAGTAAGATAATATATCTAGCAAAATAGATTTGGCTAGATTTATGCTTAAACTAAGAGGGGAAAAAAGGCCAATCAACCAAAAATTACTACGGACTAAAAAAAGCACCAATGCAAAAATACTGATCATGTTTTTTTTCTGAATCTGTAAAAAAAAAAAAAAAGTGGCCCCTTCATTCTGTCCGTCTTTCTTTCTTTGAGGTTACTCCTCTTGTATCGTGCACACTGTATTACCCTGGGACTTATTAGGTAGCTATATTGTGCCAGCATTCATACTAAGATAACCCTTACCTGGTCTTATCACCGGCACACAAAAGCATGGGATCAAATGGGCCTCCGATGTAATCCATCTCTGTCAGCGACATTACGGAAATTACCTGTCACAACCATCATGGTTGAGATCGTGTGATTAAACACAAACTTAAAAAAATAAATACCCAAGGGTAGCAGAACATGGGTCTCAGCAAAGAATATTTCAATTGAGACCCCCCTCTCTCCACCATTACTCATTAATTGTTCAATTCTACACAGAGGAATTACGAACGACACAATGTTCTCTCTTAGTAAAAAAAAGAAGCCAGACAGAACGCGGGAGATCATCACACGCTATTGCTTGTAGCTGCTGAATGATCTTTCATTATCTTTAATTCAGATAGGCAGTGTTTTCTGTCATTCCATTGGGTTCGTGACAGAGTTGGAATTGCTGTTTCTAAAATAGAGCTGAGAAGTTAAATGGATTTAAACCTTTGTTCACCACAGTCTTGTGTGCAGGCCGCGCTTAATGGAAATGAGTCTCTGTGTCTGACAAAATCGGAGGTGCACGTGGTGACCTGTAGCTTAAAAGAAGACTGCTGTAATTCATAGTACAATTAAAAGACGTTGTCACATCAAACTCCCGCTTCCTTTCTCTTGGACTGCACCAGCTGTCTCAGTTCCACAAAGAAGCTGAAGCTGAACATTAATGTTAAGACAAACGTCACATACTAACACATAGAAAGACTTTTAATGCGTACAGTACCGTTCAAAAGTTTGGAACCATTAAAAAAAGTCTTATGCTCACCAAGGCTGGGTTTATTTGATTTCAAATACAGTAAAAACTGTTTTAATGTTAAATATTATTACAATTTAAGGTAGCATTTTTCTATTTTAATAGAATTTAAAATGTAATTTATCCCTGTGATGGAAAAGCTGAATTTTCAGCATCATTACTTTAGTGTCACATGATCCTTCAGAATCATTCTTATGCTCTTATCATAATTGCATCCACATACACCTACAAGCATTTACATAAATGATGGAAAAAAGGCTATTTTAACAACTAATGCGTTTTATAAAGGCAAATATCTGCATCAAATAATGTGTAACGAGCAAGCTCGGTAAAGCTTTGCTAATGTTTTTTTTTTTAACACAATGTTTACTGTACATCCAGACCAAAACTATTTAAATCCTGTAAACTGTTCAAAGGTAAATGTATAAAGGTTATTGTGGCTCTATATGTGACTGTCATGGTCACCAACTGCCTTTATCGGCCTTTTTTGCTTAAAATCTGTTCACGCAAGCTTCCAAATGCACTATTTATTGCTGACAGAAATCTGTTTCGAGCATTCAAAACTGTGCGGCTTACATTTTGTTGAGTTATTTATTTTTCAACTTCTGTTTACAAGGTTAGCTTAAAGGTTCACTCAATTTGGATGAAAGACCTTGCAAAATTGCGCAATGACCTTGTTCTCAGGCAGCTACAGAGAGGAATAGGAATGGAAATATTCAAAATTTAATCCCAAGGATTCACTCCGACTCCAAAGGAATATTTTGTCCTTTGAGAAATAATTCATGCAATATGTGTGGCAATGAAAATGATATAAGGTTAGGCATTAGATACTGATATAATAACTTATTTAGTGTTATTCATATAATGGACTCGATTATGTCAAATTTAACATTTCTTTAATAAATTATAGGATGGGCGAGAGTAAAAATGTCACCTCATCTTTATGGATCAAAGTTATATTCCATGCCTATCAACTGTTCCCATAATTCTGATTAATACCCACGTCCGTTTCTTAGGGAAAATATATTCATAGTCACACTATGTCTTGACGCCGCATCTTTTTTCATAGTTCACAAGTCTTTAAAAATTCAGAGGTCCCAACACATGCCACGTGGAAGAGCCCATTACGGTCCTGGTTTTCTCTGTGAACTCCACGCATTGGAACTTTGCGTGATCAAAGAGTGGCAAACTGTCAAAACCCAACAGTCCCGAAGACTAAGGTACAGAGCATTTGCTTTTCTTCAAGTCATTGAATACACAAACAGCTCTGCACAATAGAAAACTTTTTATTCTTCAAATCTCTTTAAAGTCTGGGTCCTCGCTGAAGCGCTACTTTATAAGTTCTGGGGTCAGTAAATAAGAGTATTATTAAACATGGCTGTCAGCAAACCGAACAAGCCGAAGCAGTGGACAGCTTCCTACTAAATTATTTACAGCTCGACATGCAGCATGAATTTGTTATTCTGTTTCTTTAGGTCCCACTATAACAATGCAGGGCTGCGGCGGATCTCTGCGCATGCCTCACCTGCTCTTCTGCTCTGCACGCTACGCCCATATGCCACTGCTAGCAGCAGGTGGACACAACCAAACATCATTAGCTTCAGCCATGGCAGGAAACACTCAAAACTAAGAATACGCCAATCATGGACCAGTGGTTTGTTTACGATCCAAACCGAGTCTTGACAATCATAAGACTTTTCCTTGTACTATACTAACAATTATAATAGCCAACGTCTAGTCCTGCGTGCCATCTGCACCTTGAACGCCTGCCATTAACCAAGGTCTACAAATCATAGACCACTGTGTGTCTTTGCTTATTAATAATTTGTCAAATAATGATTCAGTTATATAAACTTCAGTAGATTTCTCTCTCACTATCAGTTAAAAAAAAGGACCAAAATAAAAAATAAAAATCTTACATCCCGCTTAGGGTAAAAAGAGTTTATAGAGACTATATATATATAGAGAGAGACTATGACTATATATATATATACACACACTGTAAAAAATTATTTAGAAAAAAAGTTATCTGGTTGCCTTAAAATTTTGAGTTCATTGAAATTGAAATTTTTAGTTAATACAATGAACATTTTTTGAGATTCGACAACCTTTATTAAAATATTATTAAAAGATTTTGTAAGCATATTGGGTAATTGTGTGTGTTTTATTTCTGATGATGCAGAAACATGCCAAACACTGCTATTTTCATGATTTATCAATTTTTTTATGTGGTTAAGATACAAAATATTTTGAGTTTCTATTAATTAAACAAATTGCCTTCATTGTATTTTTAACGGTTAACAGTACCAACTCAAATTTTTAATTTGAATAAACTCAAAATTTTAAGGCAACCAGGTTACTTACTTTTTTAAGTTAAACCAACAAATCTATCTATCTATCTATCTATCTATCTATCTATCTATCTATCTATCTATCTATCTATCTATCTATCTATCTATCTATCTATCTATCTATCTATCTATCTATCTATCTATCTATCTATCTATCTATCTATCTATCTATCTATCTATCTATCTATCTATTTATCTATCTATCTGTCTGTCTGTCTGTCTGTCTGTCTGTCTGTCTGTCTGTCTGTCTATCTATCTATAATTAAATGAATACTTTTACTCAGCAAGGATGCATTAAATAATTCAAAGAGAGAGGAAAAACTAATTTGTTACAACATTTTTAATAAATATTGTTCTTTTGAACATTCTGTTTATTAAAAATTATGAACAAAAAGCATAACATAAAATATTAAGAAACACAATGGTTTTTAATTTTGATAATAATAATAATAATGTTTCAAATAATAATAAATGGTAACAAATCATCATATTAAAATGATTTCTGAAGGATGTTGTGACATTAAAGATGGGATTAATACTGAAAATTCAGCTTTGCCATAATGGATAAATTAAAAAAGAAAAGAGTTTTGCTGTATTTCTGATCCGATAAATGCAGCCTCTGTGAGCAAATCGTACAGTCCCCAAAATGTTCAACAGTAGTGTCTATATACACTGTTCATTTTCCACACCCCACTGGCAAATTCTGGCAAAGGACTTTTATCTTTCAAATATAAGCCTCACCATATTTTGTTAGACTTTTGTTACTTAAATCAAGAAAACATTTGCAAAGATACATTTTTAAAATAAAATAAAATAATAATAATAATAAATGGCAAAAAAGTGTGAAGGGCTCCTTATGTCCACTAAATAATAAGGTAACAGACAGATGCCCGCAATGTTTGCGTTGAAGTTTTTGTCATCACTAATGGTGCAATTAGGGGCAGAAAAAAATAGTTAAAAAGATTATACGACATCATGTAGAAAATCCAGTCTCGTAAATCCATCAGGCGGAGTCATTTGAATAGCGTTTTGTTAAGATAAATGAACTGGTAATGTAGCAGGCTCCTAGAAGAGGTCTGCGCTGAGATACGAGCTATTCTCTGTTGTTCCCCAGTGCCATCCCTTTTCTCTGCACGTCAATAGACTGAGAGGTGGAGCAACACTCCCCGTGGGCATCGCCTTTTCCATTTGGACTATTTGACACAACACCCTTTCTCCTCGCCTATTCAATCTGTGCTGGGCTTTCCAGTGAGCTAATGATGTTCCCTATTGTTTCAAAGGTTTCCTAGCAAATGGTGTGTGTGTGTGTGTGTGTGTGTGTGTGTGTGTGTGTGTGTGTGTGTGTGTGTGTGTGTGTGTGTGTGTGTGTGTGTGTGTGTGTGAGAGAGAGTGAGAGAGAGAGGCGCTAAGCATGCGGGATGCTGTGAAGAGAGAGCTGACGCCCTCTGTGTTGAGAATGTGTGTGTGCCACAGCCGGAGTATCTGGAAACTTTAAGCCTCCCTCACAGCTTGCATGCTGTCAGCAGAATTTTGCTAATATTGAAGCAAATTTGCAGCAATGGAGCAGAGCAGAAGTTATCACTATAAGCGAGGCTTTTTTCTTTTCTTTTTTCGACTTAGGTCATTTTGTTTGTCTTTGTTTTTTGCTTACTGTCATCGTGTTGTATTAATAACTAAACTGCACAATTAACCTGTGAGCTCTTGTGTATTTCTTAGAATACCTTTTCTTCATTAAGATTCCTGCCTGTTAATTACCTCACAGCTCCGAGTGCTTTGTAGCCTCCCTTCTCTAATTACTAACTGAACTAGCAAGGATTTATTAATTGTGTATGATTAGTGTATCTGCAAAGGCTAATGCCGCCACAACACACTTTTGGATTCACACAGTCCCTGAGACACAAGCTCTCATCAATCAGAATCAATCAGCATTTCTACACGGCTCAGCGGCCATTGTGAAATGCTCTATTACGGTTGAATGAAACTAGACTGTAATCCATACTATAATCCACGGTGTACTTGGCTCATTATGTTCTCGCTGAAAACCTTGTGGCTATTACCTGATTGACCACTAACTAAATTCTTTCAAGGGGACATGCTGAGAGGTATCAATATGTGGATATAGCAGTGACGATCCAACTTGAAAGAATAGTTCAAACCAACGAATTTCACTTTCATGCCTTTCTTCTGTGGAAACCAAAAGGTGACTTTTATTTTTTTAAAGAATATGCTGAAAAAGGGATCTTATACAAGTCATGCTATATTAGTCAGCTTTAGGAGAGACTGACGTTTAAATAAAAAAAGAATCTTGACATCTGCCCTTGATGTTTTTATTAGAGCAGCTAGAGTGTCTGATTCATGAATGAAACATTCTTTTGTGCCAGACCTTTTCAATGAATCAGTTCACAGTTCACAAAAACACAAGTTCACAAAAACTTTATGGATGATTTGTTCACAATTCCGGCTCTGCTGCATCATTCATGAACAAGATGAGCTAGGGTGGATGTCATAATTTTAGTTCGCTTCTTTAGTGTTCCAAGAAGAAAGATAGACAAAGAGTCAGCTAAAGGTTGGGGAAAATAGCAAAAAATAAAAAATAAGCAGACATCTACAGACTTAAGGCCTGTCACACCAAGAACGATAACTGTAAAGATAACTATAGCGATTGCTATATTGGCGTCCACATCAGAGTACGATAACCTTCTATTTATTATAATTGCACGTTGAGTCTGCCACTTTAAATGCTCAAGCTCTTCAAAGCAGGATGGATTCTGATTGGCTGCTATTGATTTTATCGTAAATCAGCTGGATAAAATTGTTCTGAAAGTGATTCCAATGATATCGTTTCTCTGTGCCGTTATTGTTATAGATGTGATGTGGACTAATTTAGAACGATTTTTAGAACTATTATCGCTATGGTTATCAATCTTTGTGTGAACGGGCCTTAATAATGTAGTTTTGCAAATAATTGCTTATATTAGGGTGGACTAGAAACATGAACTTCTCATTATGAAACCAAAAATATTTCGGAACAAACAGGCCATAGTAAGGGGCACACAAGGGACATAAGGGGACCGCTTTCAACAAAAAACTGAAAATGAACGTAGTCTCTGACAGCGATGGCATCATGCACATGTGTATTTCATGTTCAGCCTATAGGTGTGGGTTTTCTCTTTATTAAGTAATATCAACAACTAAAACTGGCCTGGCCTGAACACCACTTTTTTTTTTTATCAACGCTTATTTTATAGTACATTGTTGTCTTGTAAACATACCCTACAGTCAAATGTTCATTCCACTGACCGACCAACAGTGGCAAAATATCAAATTGAATATTTCACAAGTTCATTTGAGCATTTGAATTAGCCAGCAAAAATTTCCTAAATTCCAAACTTATTTTACATAGAAAATTGCTCAAAGTACACTGAAAAAAATGACTTTGTGGTATGGTAAAATCTATTACATTAATTCATCAAGATTAAGTTGAAACTATATATCTTAAGTAAAATTTACACTGTCTATTCATGTAATAACTTAACTGAGAAAAAAAGAGTACATTGTCATATATTTACAAATAATATTTAATGTTTTATAGTCACACTAATTCACCTAAAATATTAAGTAAATTTTAATCTGAAAAGCAAAGTACATTTGAAAATGCGCAAATATTATATCATTTTTTTCCCACTTGTTCTGTGGTGGCAGAGACGGTCATTTGGGGATGTTGCTTTTATGTGGCTGACTTATTCTCAATAAGTTTTGACATTTAACTGAACGCGAGTTTTAATCACAATAAAGCTACATAAGCTCTTATTGAGAATTAATAGAGTATTTTTATGTCACCATTATGGCAGTTTGGCGACTTTTTAATGTTAGTGTTTCTCTCACTGCTGTATCTGGGTTTGCTATGGCAAGAAAAGCAGAGAAAACACGATCAGATGCTGTCGGCCGCTTGATGATATAATATGATCATTGTGTAGTGGCTTAATTCACCAATCTTATACCTGAGTATGAGCAATATACTATTAACCTTGTTTTATTCTAGAAAAGATCCAGCACGGTTTTAACCAGAAAAGTTGAATACATTTTATAACAGACTGTACACCAAGCACTCTGAACTCCTGCAAGCTTTTCTCACACACAGATATCAAGATTCAGCCTAAGAATCTCAACAATGGTGACATGCTTCCTGCCACAATGCATTCTGGGTGCATCATGCAAAACTCAGAAATATCAGCAATATTCACTTGGGTTTTGTAATTGGATGCAATGGTAATCTGAGTGAAAGTTACAGTCTATAGATGAGGATTGCCAGTGCAATTTACTTGTGTATTTTACTTAAACAAATAAGTGGTTCTAGTAAGTAAATATTACCCGAGTAAAGATTACAAGCACTTTTTGTGTGGAAAAGGTTGCCTAACTTTTTTTTTAAGTAAATGTCCGTCCAAATTTTTTTCAGTGTATACTGTAAAATGATTTTCTACTGTACTGTAAAAATACAATACTGTAGAAATTATGATGTGCACAAAAAAATGGAATACACTCTATATAATGTTTTTATTTAAAAAAAAATGTATATACACATTTTTGAAAGAGGTAAATCAAATATACAGTGAGTATATGAGACAAGTAGTATGTCTGAATTCACATATTCATAAACAAAAGACAAAAAAGTGCTTGAATTACCTACTACTTCCGGTGAGATTCTGGAGTGCACATCCATTATACATTTTACTATCCTATGAGGCCATAAAAGAGGATGTATTTATTTTGAATAGCAGTAAAGTGACACAACTGACACTGGTAGGTGACATAAAAACATTTCATACACACTATATAGAACAAACTTTTTATTAGTCGAGAATTAAAGTTATTTAAAAGAAGTACCTACTCAGAGAGTATGTGATTTCAGACTACTGAGAAAACCATATTTCAAAGGGCACGTTTACACAAAATACGGAAAAACTTGAAGACAACAAAAAAATTTGTATTATCCAGGCAGTTGGCGAAGTCACTTTGTAAAGAAACACTACGCTCCTATTGACTGAACACATAATACATATTTGTGTTTTGACAATGGCATCCTTTCCAAAAACCTGCACTTTGAAACCCGTTTTTCAAAAGTTTCTATTTTCAGGGCCCCAAAATGCATAAAACCCATTTTCAATTGAAAATGGTTGTCGGGTAAACGAGCGTTTTAGGATTTAGATCAACTGGAGCAGTAAGTGTCTTAGTGTCATCTAAACGGACACCTGTAGCCACTTAATAACTGACGACTCGACATCTCACTGACAAACTGCGTAGGGCTGTCCAACCTTTGCGTGAACGCCGATGGCAGAGAATGTGACTTGCAAATTACGTCAGGTTGACAGGGAGGGGAGATGGGGCCGTGCAAAACAGAGTCTCTTGAACCTAGACAAAACACTAAGATGAGTCAATTCATATAATTAAGGCATCATTCACAGATATTGTGCTGTCAAATAGGCCATCGTGGGCCAGTATTTGGCTCTCATTATGAAGCATTTGGATGTGATGTTTCTCTGACACAAGCGGATCACCTGCTTTCCCCCTTCTGCTGTGCATAATGTCCAGCTCATTACAGACCTGCAGACTGGTCAACCTGAGGAGAGAGAGGGGCCTAATGAGGACCGTGAGCCCCCCCTCACCCCTCTCTGCCTACACTGACTCCAATTTGGAACCACATGAAAGGCAAGCCAATCTGAGTCACCTAGAAGCTTCTTTTCTTGTCTCAGCCCTTTTAGGATATGCCTGGTTTCATGTTATTCTGTTACAGCTGGACAAATCCTTGCTCTGCAACGCAGTCTGAATTAGATAACAGGAATAATGAGGATAAATGGTAGCTTGTATTTACAAAAAGGTTTGATATTAGTGTCCAGTCTGAAGGAAAATGTGGGTCAGGTTAGTGCGAAAGCTCGGTAGAGTTTTCTAAGCAGTAACACAATGTGTTGAATTGCAATCTATATGTGTGTCTTTTGAACACATGAATAGATTCAATTTTGTTGGATTCGATTCAACTCCAATACATTCCAAGCAGCTTTAGAAACTATAGTGCCTTCCTCCACTATAGCAAGCCAAAGAACAGTGACAGCAGCAAAGAAAAACTCACAAAAGACACGTACATAAAAGAGCTAGAAACTTTGAGAGAACAATACTTCAATTTTTAAGACGCAGTTTACTAGCTCACATTGGCACAAACTGCACAAAACATCACCTGAGTATACTATTATAATGTCTATCTAATAAATTGTGAACAAGTTATTAAAAGAACCGACTCATATGATTTCCTTTTTCAGGAATCAATCTGCGCTTTTTATGCCTTTGTTTGTAAATGTCACAGGAAAAAATGACTTAACAGACTATGTTTTCACGGTTTTAGATAATTAAAGAAAGATTCATCCTAATTATATGTTCATTTCTTCAGCAACCGAGCAGCACAGTTCACGCTGTACGTATGTTTTTGATTCGGAAAAAGAATCAGCTCATAGGAGTCATTTGTTTATGACTTGCAATACCCTCTTTCCGATATATTTTGATTCAATAAGACAGTCGAGTCATTTCCTTTGGGAATCAGATTGCACTAGACACGTTGCGTTTGTTTTTGCATTCAGTCAATGAAGACAACTCGACAGAGAGACGTTTCTTGCTATTGATTGCAACAATATACACTGAGAATTCACATGAACAACCCGTAAATGTTTTTTTTTCTTCTGCAACAAAATAATAACTGCAACCAAACTATATCACAACTAAACTATCTTCAAGATGGACAATTCTATACAAATATATATATTAATTCAGCTACTGAAAACAGCCATTAAAAATTGAATTTGGTATTTTCGAAAAGTAAATTGGGTTCTTATAATCAAACAGAAAATGTCTATTTTACCCAGCCCAAGAAAAATACATATGGAGAGACATATCATTGAACACAGATCAAACTTGAAAAAGACAGCAGCAGGTTTAAATTTTGTATATATTTTCTTACAAATGATATTTCCCTGATATTTTACAATAGTTAATGATGCAATATAAAATTGTGCCAATCATCAACACATCACAATATAGGCTATATATTATATATATATATATATATATATATATATATATATATATATATATATATATATATATATATATATATATATATATATATATATATATATATATATATAATCAGTTTATGTATATAAACTGACAGACTTTGACCATCAGAACAGTTTATACATGAATGGAGTGCCAACCTCTACTCACCTATGTGAAGGAAAAATCCCATCCATTCATAAATGGCCCTGTCATTCAGTCTCACTTTTTCTGATTTCAAAATTGTATTACATTTTAAATGTTTTTATATTAACCTGCAGACTTGATTACGTAATATAGTGATGCTGAAAGCTGATTGGCTTAAATGGTTACCTCTAACAATACATCATAAACATTTTGGACTCAAGCAAACAATGTGTGTGTGTATATATATATTGATTCTGATCGGTCAGTTTATTGTTAAGAGGAGCCTTTGCACTGTAAACCTCCTCTAATACTCATGCAGTCATAAAATTCATCTGAGCTGGTGCATATGAAAGAAAAAATAAATATTATAAGTGATTGTCAAATAATATTAAAGGGATAGTTCACCCAAAATGTTTAATTCTGTCATGATTTACTCACCCTCAAGTTGTTCCAAACCTGTATGAGATTCTTTGCTCTGCTGAACACAAAAGATGATATTTTAAAGAATGTTTGTAACAAAGAAGATAGAGCAACCACTGACTAGTGACTACCATAGTATTTCCCCCCCTACAATGGCAATAAATGGTTACTCTATCTGCTTTGTTACAAACATTCTTCAAAATATCATCTTTTGTGTTCAGCAGAACAAATAAACTCATGGGTTTAGAATAACGTGCAGGTGAGTAAATGATGACAGAATTAAACATTTTGGATGAACTATCCTTTTAATATTGCATTTATGGATGCAAAACTACTTACTTCGATTATAATAACAATAATGATGATGATAACAACAGCTATTTAGTAGTAGGTGCAGTTTCTTTATTCTTAAGTTTATACTTCGATGGAATGTTTTCTTGTTTGAAACCATAATATGCAGCCATGTGCAAATTTTAATGGTGTATTTCACAATATACACAAATATATATTTGGTTTGACCATTGTAAATTGTGTCTTTTGCAGCGTCTCGCACATGATACGGTGTCTAAAAATGCAGTGCTCAAGTTAATATTGGTTAATATTTGATATTGTGAAGACATCATTTCCTGCCGTGTACAAGTCCTGTCACACCTGATCCCTGAACAGAGAACTTTAATGTCTTCCTCCAAATGCCGTACTTTGTAGGAACCTGTGCTACTCAAACAGATGCCACTGAAATGAATGGGGCTGCTAACAGAAGCCTCTCTCCAGGCCGTTTAGAGCACTGGCTTTTCAATGTCAAAACATTGACTAACTGAACTGAATCAAATTTTGAATGCAAACACACTTATTGGTCCCTGCAAACGAATGCTAATTTGAACAGAATCTCAAACATAACCAGAAGGCATCTGTCTGCACGGGTATGTAATGCCCCAATGACAGGGAACCATGAATACAGTGTCAGCTTGAAAAAGCTGCATTTCTATTATCAAGTCGATGCGATAGTAAGCACCTTGAAGGGAAAGGCTGATATGCGACTGGCCCGCTATCTGGCAAGATCCTAGCAGGACACAGCAGAAATCTCAGAGTGTGAAATCAGTCACCTATCTCTAAAATACAAACTCTCCGTCTTCTCCTGCCTCTTCATTCACAGGGGCCTTCAGTCAATGGGGCCCACAAAAGGTTCTGCTTAACGGCTCACACGAGTCCATCTGCAGTATTTATTACCTCAACGCACAAGGCATTTTTCCTGCAGCATATACCTTTCTGCCGCAACAGTCTGGTCTGATTAAATCAATATCTGTTTCTTCACAGACATTAAAAACCAGACAGGGGAGAGACTGCTGATCCTGCTCTGCCTTATCAACACTAACGCCCCTGAGAAAGAAAGGAGAAACCATCGTTTTTACAACACTCGCACTGATGCTTATGCCCGGTTTGTTTTTCTTTTTTTCTTTTTTTCTTTTTGTGTAAAATCCTCAAACCTGCATATTTGTTCTCCTGCAAAGATGCAGGAATTCGTGCCTGCAAAATGCACCGACGCAACTCATAACTCCCATCCATCGCTGATGACAGAGCGTCGAGGGTGCGTTTAAAGAGACGGGTGCTTTGGATCCAAACGTGTGGCCCTTTGAAATGGCCCTTCCACCTTTGAGGATGTAGGCAGGCCGCTGAGCGTGCACCGCAATTACGTATTGCTAATTGAAAATGTTAATCTTGTCACATTCAGGGGCAGACAGGGTTAAATTGGTAAAACTGCAATTCACTTAAGGCCATATCTCTCGTCGAAATGAACTGGATGATTAATCCTTTATATTCTTCAGGGATTCAGGGAATATCAGCAATTAAATTAACGACTACAAAGTGTACGCTGCAAGACGGGGGAAAAGATCATGAAAGACACACACTCATTTTTCCAAGTTGTTGCCTTAATTGTCTCTTTACTAACCGTGTTGCTCCCTGTCGTTACAGAAGCACCCCATTACGACACAAACCCATGAGATACATTAGCATTGAGCCATGTATAAAATATATAACATTTTCTGAGGTTAAAATGTATTTATCAAATTAAAATCAATCTATTAAATTAGTTGCAAGAAAATTCCATCCTTACTTGGTAACATTTTACAATATGGTTCCATTTGTTATCATTAGTTAACTACATTTGTTTACATGAACTAACAAGGGAAAATACTTATAAAGCTTTTATTATTTTTAGTTCATTCAAATTTAAACACTAATACAAGTGTCCATATTCACTAGTCACTAGCAACAAACGTTAACAAAAATGAAGAAATCCTGTGACGCATGTATTGCTCATTATTAAATAATGCAATAACTGTAAGGTTTTACCAACTTACTTATGTGGAACACAAAAGAGATTTTTTAGACTAATCTGGCCGCTCTTCAGTATATGCGTCAAAAAATGCGTCACAAAACAAAACAAAACCAAAAACACACCCATGTATGTATAATGAAATTAGTTCTCATGTAACTCATTATTGACACCGTCTAATGGTGAGAAGTTTACCGCTGTGACCAGATTATTATGAAGTAGGGGTGTAACGGTACACAAGTCACAGTTCGTATATGGACCTTGGTTTTGGTGTCACGTTCGATACGAGTTCAGTACAACAGGAAAAAGCAACAAATCCCCAATGCTAGGCTTCTTTTCCATTTACTTTAAACAGACAGTATTGCAAATGAGTTTGTTCCACCTAGCAGCATGTAGTCCCCCTGAGGTAGTTGGTTCATTACAACCCCCTTTTATTAAGCAATGAGCAGCAAACAGTATGCATTCTTGGTCATCCATAGGTCTTTAAAAAATATATTTCTCAGTCACAATCAGCAACAAAAGCATCTCATGTTATAAACGTACAAAATAAATAGAATAATGAAAAGTAAAACTTAGTTTAAAAACTTATAGCGATTCGTTTTTGGACTCTGGATGATGTCTCATCTCATTATAAAAGCGGAAACAACTTAAAATACTTCGTAAAAACAAGTCTAGGGTCTATTTTGATTTTATTTTACATTCACAATAAAAACAATACATTGTGCTTTTGTAAAAAAAAAGAAAACAAACAGGGCGGCACTTTTGCATTACCGTGCACGCTCCCTTTTGGATTGTAGTGTGGATCGCCTGTGATTGAATGATTTCAATTTTCAAATTTTCAGCAAATAACAACTTACATTTTTGTCTGTTCCCCACACAAAGCTACCATTGGACTTTTGAAGATCTAGAAAAAATCAGCGTAAAAGGCTTGAACTTTTATTTACTTATCTTGGAGTTTGACAACCCCAGCCCTCATTCACTTTCATTATACACGAAAGAACAGCCAGGGAACAACATGAGGGCAAATAAATTATATCAGAATTCTCATTTTTGGCTAAACTTACCCTTTGTGCACCATGTCCCTGTTTGTTTAAACACATAATTAACAAAATCATGTTGTTGTTTTTTCCTTCTTCCTTTTGCTCTCTCTTTTCCATGTTTTCCCTCCTAGTCAGGAGGAAACATTCAATATCAACTAGGTCAACTGAACTAGTGTGGGCACCAGAGGCGAGAACACTGCAATTGGTCTGGCCAGAGCTGATATTTGTAGATAAATACCACATCCCCAGAGGTTCTCCTACAGTGAATTATTAGCAAAGCTTCATTGATCTCTCTCAAAATGGCAATAATCTCCCGTTTCATCCGGGCCTTTACTAGGGCTTCAAAGTGCATTAGGCTGCCTGGCTGCAATTGTTATCACAAAGGTGTTTTCCTGGCCTGACCGTTTTATCCGAGAGCGCGAAAAAGTGTAAGGAGCTAAAGTGATTTTCTTCCTCTCTGTGGTATGTGCTGCTGGTGTATTGTATTTTATAGCCCCCAATAAAAATCTTCACTACTGCAAAACTCTAGACCATATGTGTATGGGCCTGATGCTTTTATGGTGATGAATATACTTATGTAATAAAGGCTGCTTATGAAAGAGCTTGTAGTGCTTCTACGTTTTTGTTTTCTCTGGCAGAACATTTTCATTAGAAGGGTAATGATTTCAGTATATCTATAACAAAGCAGACAATCTCTCTAAATGTCATTGATCTGGACTAAGTCATCTTTAAAATTCCTCTTTTACTTTCTTTCTTTTACGGTTTCATCCCAGTGAGGGTTTTATATATACATATATTGCATTTTCTAAATCAGATTAAAACTGTCATGGGCACATCAAACCTGAAAAAAATAAAATAAAAAATAGGCACGGTGGAATCAGATGAAAGGTTTCAATGACCAATAGGGAATAAAAAAACTTCTGGATTTTGAGCAGTGTAACATAAAAGCATCCGAGCACTGGTTTGATATCTGTCATAGGCTGCTCTGTCATTACAATGATGCCACTTTGATATGTTGCCATCTGTAAAGAACAGCCACCTGTCTCCATCAATCATCATAACAGACCAATGAAAAAAGCCACAAACTGTCATTTCGTGACAGCAGATAATGACCAACACAACAGTGCTTTCAGTTTTCGTGAATGAACAGGTAATGACATGGCAGGTCATTTGAATCTGTCCTCATGCGCTTGTAATCTAATACCAAACAATGGTGAGTAAACCTCAGAGGCAATATCCTTGAGCGCAGGATGAGTTTGGAAAGAGATTGAGTTTGGGATTGACAACCATGTTTACCAACAGGCGTGACTCTCGAATTGAACTGTTCATACAACAGCTTGCACAGGCTTCTGTACAAACAGTTGCACGAGTTAACCAAACTCGCTCTCAAAATTCAAGTATGAGCACTGCAAATTTATAAGACACAGTTTGGTAATAGAATGGGGCATTTTGAAACTGAATTGAGGTAACAAACAGGATGAAGAAAAGCAATGGATGGACGGATGGACAGACACTAGTGGATGCTGGGAAAATGGCAGAACCAGCCAGGGAGCGCCTGCCCCTCTCTCACACCACAGGGGATAGGGAGTATAACTCAGTGGAATATAATGAAATATATTAATGAAATATAACACCACTTCTTGTCACAGGTCAGCAACCAAGCCAGCTCGGGGACTGGCATTCCAAATGCCAAAGCCATTCATTATGAAAATGCTATGCATTGATTTGTCATACATTGTAAAATTCTATCAGAAGGGCAATTTTTAAATCTTTGCAGCAATGCCTCAACGGCTGTGGCATTAGCATTAATGCTATTCAATCGCTCTTGGTTTCAGAGCAACTTGCCCAGGCCCTCTGAAACCAGAGACATGTTAAGCACTTCAGCAGAGTCAATGAAATAAAATAAGACAGGATTGAGTATATTAGATAAGAATTATGATATATAAGCTGCGCTCTACTGCAAGACAGCTAATTAAATAAGAACATATTTGATAGCAACTGACAGTGGAGCGTTCTCACCCAGGTCCCATCATTACTGTCAGGGAGAAAGAGGGAATTAGAAGGTGTATAAATACCATATGGTGTGTGCTGAATTGTCTTGCATTAATGTCAATTATATCCACTGTGAATACATTGAATGTTTTTAATTCTCATCTTACGACGCACTCCATGATTAAACTTTGTATATGTACATACACACCGTTTTCCACATAGATACCCTGAACAAAGAAAAAAAATGTGTGGAAAAACTCAAACAAAATGATGTTTATACATATTCTTCCAACATTCAAAATGGCATAAAAACAAAAAAAAATGATGGAAAGCAACAGCTAATGCCAAAGCGTTGCAGAGATACAGCCTCAGAGCCGTTTTGGCATCATGCCATCAACTTTGTTGATGTGGTATACAAAAACGGTTTTGTCTATTGACAAGAAATCCATACATTTTGCTGACATGGTCTGAAGATGATACAATTCAATTTTCTAGGAGGAGTGAGAAAAGGTATTCTTTAAAGAAATAATTGACCGAATATTTCCAAATTGATATCTATTTTCTCGACATGACCCAAGGAATCTATTAAATACTTTCATTGCAATAGGCTAATTTAATAAAAATGTATAATTTATTTTTGAAAATTTTTAACTTTTGACCATAAGATGGCACTAAGCAGCTTCAATTGAGTACCTTCAAGACACACAACAAGCTTCTTAACAATATTTGTGAAATGTTCATAAAATATAGCATTTTATGATAAAATTCAAAATGGCAGACACCCAAAATGGCCGATATGGGCAAATTGGGTGTTGTTCGACTTGGCATGCTACAATAAATCAAAGAGTTTTGTGATTTGGGGCCAACAATTGGCACTCTTATATTAAAGAAAAGAGACATTTTCATATAACCTGACCACTTGGTGGCACTACACCAAAAGTGGACCCTCAAATCATGGTTGTCATAACGCAAACCAAGTTTAGTCAGAGTTTGCTAAAGGTTTGCGGAGATATAGCATCACATTCATTTTGGAGTGCTCTCTGTCTAATTTCTTAGACAAGGCTTTATTCGAGAATGAATGGACTTGAATTCCTTAACTTTTTGTCATCATAGCCTGAAGATGATCTGGCTCAATTTTCGTGATAATCAGCGCAACGGCCCAGTAGGATTTTTTTTATGACGGTGTTGTCTTGAGCCAAAATAATTTAGTTTCAAGCCCTTACGGTTCAAAAGTTATTAACAAAATGTGATCGCAACTTGATGGCGCTAAAGGGATTGAGACAAATTTGCTATGGTGAGTTCAGACTGTCCTCTACCTATGTGCCAAATTTCATAACTTTCCCGTAAAAACTTTCCTGCCATGGGGAGGAAAAGGAGGAGAAGGAGAAGGAGAAGGAGAAGGAGAAGGAGAAGGAGAAGGAGAAGAAGAAGAAGAAGAAGAAGAAGAAGAAGAAGAAGAAGAAGAAGAAGAAGAAGAAGAAGAAGAAGAAGAAAGCCAATGGATACAATAGGTGCCTGCTTTGAACCTTCAGTGCCTGGCCCCCAATAACAACTGTGGTATGGACTATAAGAACAAACTCCAACGATTCATTTGATCAGTGATTCTGGTCATAGCAGTTCTGTGTCTTAATGACTTTGGACAGTGTGGAAAAGTGCTTAAATGTTCCACATAAATAAAATGGCATGATATGAATATAAAATGCCATTATTTAAAGAGCTTCATTTGAACCTTTCAAACTCTTTTATTATGCTTGTCTAAATACAGTAAATTACAATTTAAATAGTGGCACTTCAAGCACTAAATTCTTGCTTTTGTAACTGATGAGTTTACCTATATATTGGTGTCAAGAAGTTAAGTCGCAATATGTGCCTCCTATATATCCCATGGCCCTGTGGCTCCTCTATTGGTTAGCATGGAGGGCAGCCTTTATCAATCAATTGAATAAACTGCTTTCATAGCATCTATTGAAAGACAACTCTGACAAGGGGCTAGAAGTGCCTCCACAGCAGTTTTCCAGCAGCAGGGTGGTGGGGGGTGGGGGGAGTAAATAGTAAGAAAGGCAATAACATCAGCCTGGACAGCACCGCAGCTCTGACACTGCTGTTTGCTTCAGTCTTTTCTCTACCTCAGTGATTCATTCCTCATCCTAATGGGCTGCAATTGACAGCAGCGCATAAAAGTATACAGATTTAAACTGTTTTATTATTATTTGCATTTCATTAGTTTGTTTGAAGACACAATGGTATAGAAGAAGGCATTAGGTCTATTTTGCAATGAAGGCTTTGGCAGATCTGGAAATCAGGATGTGACACAATGATCTTTTAAATTGTGTTGAGATGGAAACCCTGTGGCTAAAAAAAGTAACACACACAGTTAATTCTAGTTTACAGCCATACGATGTATGACAAAAGTAATATTGAAGGAGCTGGTTTATAAAGCCTAGTTGGATTGTCAAATGGCTACCGGAGGCCTCTTAAAAAGAAAAACGTCACATTCAACTTAACATGACCCTACAATAGTAGGCCGTCTTTATTATGTAAACTAGTTTAGAGCTAAACAAAGTAACAATGTGTGTATTCATTAATTCAGTGATATTTTACAAAACGTTAAAAACAAGATGGACACTTCAGCAGCATCAGTACTGTTCAAATGAACCAGCAAAGAAGTGAATTTCTTGTCACAAGCCGACGTAAATGATGCAAATTAAATATTTAGCAAGAACTGTATACTTTTATACAGCACAGTAATTTCTGCATCTCCAGGGAAATTTCATCCTTCAATCTTTCCTACGAAGCATATTCCTTCCAGACCAACCATGTTCCAATTAAACATTCAATATTCATTTCCTTAATATAGAATTTCAGTTTGCCGTAGCTGCATGACTAAGTAACTGGAGATCGTCTTGAGTGTTTATCAAGTCTTTTGATTCTGAGCTCTTCTGACTACTGACAGAGTTTAAGAGCATGTTTCCACTTTAATTATTAATATTAGAAGAATACTTAAATAAAAGCACTCATTCGGCTTGCTAAACAATTTTCTTAAACAATTTAAGAAAATGTATTATTATTATTATTATCTTAATCTTGCTTTCATTATTTTATGAATCCAAAAAAAATTCTGTGTACAACATACAAACATGACTTCATGAAAAAATACTCCAGCTGACACATTATGTAAAGGATCAACTCGTTCCTTATTTCTATTTTCACTTGAACGGCCCATCAGATTAAGATCTGTTAAAATGAGATTAATTTCCTGATAAACCATCACAGCGAAGAAGTCATCAGGGTGCTTTAAATTTATTCCATGGGCAATTAAGTGCAGCGAAGTTTCCTCAGCTAGGACTGATTTTGAGTGGTAATGGCAGGTGAAGAGACAGATAATGAGCAGGCCAAGACACACACGCTTACAGCTCTCTAAAATGACTTCCTGTGCTTTAACCCTGCAGTTATGAATCAACGTGTCACGCACCGCTTCTCTGACACTCTCTACTCCAAAGAAAGAGTAGTCTCGGCAAGGACGAGATGAGAGAGATGCAACTTTAAAATGACTGATTGCTAACCCGGAATACAAACACAACACAACAGAGCATATCGCA
The DNA here is from genome assembly GCF_024679245.1 of Pseudorasbora parva. Classification (NCBI taxonomy): domain Eukaryota; kingdom Metazoa; phylum Chordata; class Actinopteri; order Cypriniformes; family Gobionidae; genus Pseudorasbora; species Pseudorasbora parva. The sequence continues at coordinate 29,370,139 of NC_090173.1, forward strand.
TATGGAGGGGATCAAATGCATTTCAACCCTGCTGCAACAAAAAGGATCAGACTATCAGACTCTACAGATGAGAAAAGACATAAACATCAATAATGACACACGCAGCATTTTTTCTGTACAGCACACATGCACACAGACGCCTGCAAACGCCAACGGACGCGGCGTGGTTGTTACCTACCCACAAATACATCATCATCTTGAGCGAGGAGTCAGGGGCTCTCCGGCAGTGAGGAAACGCTTCCTTACTTATCTTCTTTTAACTTCTCGAACTCAGCTACGGAAACCCGGACGAATCCTTCTTGTTTCCACTCTCTCAGGCTCACAGTTCTTTTGTATAATTTATTATATCACTATAATAGAGCTTATTAAAACTGACACTTGGAGGAAGAAGAAGCTACTTCACAAGGTTTGAGATGCTTCTAGCAGTCTTGTTCATGCTCTTCTTTTCTTCTTTTTTTCACTCTTTCTTGCCTTTCCCCACTTGGTTCTCTTCACCCTTTCACTGACAACCCCTGCTTAGGCGGCAATTCCTGACGTATCTATTTAATGAGAAGATCCGTGCACCAAGGAAGTCCAGTACAACTGTGCACTCAAAGTGCCAGAGAGAGAGAGAGAGAGAGAGAGAGAGAGAGAGAGAGAGAGAGAGAGAGAGAGAGAGAGAGAGAGAGAGAGAGCGAGCGAGAGCGCGAGAGAGAGAGAGAGAGAGAGAGAGAGAGAGAGAGAGAGAGAGAGAGAGAGAGAGAGAGAGAGAGAGAGAGAGAGAGAGAGAGGGTGATGGTGTATGATTCTCTAGTACAGGCTCCTCAAGATAGGTACGTGTACGTTAACGCAAAGCTGATAGGACGATCCGAAGCACATTTTTTTCCCCATAGACAAAAATGACTTTTCCGTCTAACAAAATGCTGCTCAGATCCTCAGACGCTGTCGTCCGGAAGCTGATGCACAGGGGAAGAGATCAGTGGGAAATCAAAAGACTCATCTTCTGTCCTGAGGGAAGGTAAGAAGACAACTGACCGAAAACAAAAAAAAAAGAAATAAAAAATCTTGCAACTTCCTCCAAAAAATAATGCACTCTCAACTATGTGAGACTCGGGTAAATAAAAAAGGCAGATGCGAAAGAAAAAAAAATACAGGTAAACTACGGTCAAAAACGGCACAATGGGATGAAAGAGGTAGAAAGCACCTCCCTCTTCTAAATGTGAAGCTTGCACCTGACTCTGCAGCCTGGACGGCTTTCTCCCCCTCCCCTCCTCCTCTTCTCCTCTTCTCCTCCTCGTCCGGAGTGAATGTGCTGGAGATAAAAGCAGCGAGTACTGGGGCCAAGGCCTTCCCGCTCGGGTTGCTTTGGCTCTGACGCACTGGCTGCCTTCTTACAGCACTTTTCTACAGCCATCTGCTGACTCTACCACGTTACTGCTACTGAGAGACCAGACACGCAGCCAGCTAAAGCGCAGCCGTAACCATTCAGAAAAGCACAGATGAGGCTAAAACTCATTACTACTGTTCAGAAGAGGGATGAGATTTTTAATCAAACGCAGGTATTAGGGAAACTCATGAGTAACAGAAAACAACAACAAAACCTTTTTGTAAATGGATTTCAAACCAAGAGGGGACAAAATGGAAATTTGAGCAAGGTCCATTTTTTTGTTTTATGTGTGAGTCACAAACGCAATGAGATTTGCCAGTGTATTTATGAGGGAAATTAAATTCTGAGGGAAATTTAAATATTAAATTCTCCTCAGGAAGCAATTTGACTCCCTTTAAAAGGAAAACAATAAAAAAGAAAGTACAACTGCCACAAAGAGAGAGAGAGAGAGAGAGAGAGAGAGAGAGAGAGAGAGAGAGAGAGAGAGAGAGAGAGAGAGAGAGACAGAGAGAGAGACAGAGAGAGAGACAGAGAGAGAGAGATGCATGTGCATCAATGCATGCATGCAGACAAATGATTAAGCTAAAGGCTCAGACTCAGGCATACATTCAGCAAACACACACACGCACACAACATTAAAGCAATAAGGCCTCATGTACTAAAGGTTTCTAAGGCACAGCACAAACCATCTGTGTCGGCAATATAAAACACCAATGCTCATGAATTAAATTAAATTAAAATGATAACAATTTGAATAGGGTCATGTTATGCAGAGTCTTGAGCTTTAATGCAGTACATATGACCTGTGTAAATCATAATATTTCTAATAGAAATTATATATATATATATATATATATATATATATATATATATATATATATATATATATATATATATATATATATATATATATATATATATATATAGTGAAGCACAGCAAAATACCACAAAAAACTTCTAATCCATTACTATTGATTGTTTGTGCTGTTGTTTTCCCATTAAAAATGATGTCACTTCCGGGAGTATGATTCCATTAAGGAACTGGATTTTGTTAGTTAAAGGGATATTACAAAAGACTAGAGTGATGAAAATAAGATTGAGGAGACAGGATAAAAGTTGACTTGCAGTATTTCAAAATAAATAGCAAATTTTGTTAAATGAGTTACATATTTTAATCAATACATTATATATGATTGAGTACTGCCTAGCAGGAATCACTGGCTTCGAGCGCATTTTCATCAGAATTTAAAGTCTGAAAAGAGAAAATATACCAGTGCTGTGCTCACTTTTGCAACAAGATGGAACGGTTTTCTTCCGAGTGAAACGATTAGTACAGAGAAATCCGGTCAATACTCAGAACAACATTCTGAAAACAATAACTGATTGTTGACATATTAAACAAAGATAAATGGCAGGTACAATGTAAAGCCCCCTGTTTGTGCATCCAAGCAAAACGAACATTCTTCAGCATACATTTTCGTTAAACCATTTTACTTCGGGGCAAAAAAGGTCTAATGGTCATGAAAACTGAGTGCCGCTTACTGACATGTCCATTTACATGGAGCAGACCAATTCAGCTGCCGTCTCCTCGTCCGATTGTGCCCTTTAACCCAATTAAAAAGCTAAAAAAGTAGCTAAACGGTCTTAAAGCAGTAGTGCATCTCATTTGTTTGGATTATGACAAAAACATAACCTAAAAGGGAGAAAAAAGGTAGCATTGGGTTGTCCATTTTCTGTTTAAAAAGTACTAACTACATCACCCTTGATCCTGCTCATATAATCTAAATGAAAAGGCAAGCTTCCAAAAAATACTTCTGAAACAACTGTCTTCAGATTTATGAGTCACTAACAAGAGGAAATGAGATGGCAAAGACGTGCTTTTTGTATATATATATATACAAATTTCCTGTATATATACAAGTTTTATATATATACATATATATATATATATATATATATATATATATATATATATATATATATATATATATATATATATATAGTCTGAAAAGAGTCATATATAAAGTCATATATATATATATATATTAGTCCAAATTCACTGCTCTAATAAAAAAGTATCATTAAAAAATAAATAATAACAATAATAATAATAATCAAGAAAACATTTGCCAGAAAAAAAATTAGAGTGATGGGTGTGTATGAACAGGAAGGCCTGGGCATTAATCATATCAGCCCTATCAGACTTAAAACCCTTCAACAAACCATGATAAATTACAGCACTGAGAGCGGATTGCAGCACCTCCGCTCCTGCACGGTGTACACATCTCTCCCATGATTCTGCAGGGCTGCACATAACACACACTGTGTGCTCTGTGAGCTCAAGGCACAGCCATCAGGACATATGGTTATTCCTCCACACAGATATGCTGTGTTTGAAGAAGATGAAGATCTTTGGGAGGGTCTTCATCAGGAGTGAAGCTGACACCTTTGCTACCATGGCTTTTCAGGCCAGTGAGTGAGCAGGAGGGTTTGAGAGCCGCCATTAAAGTTTAATAAGAAGGCAAGGTAAGCTTTGTTGTATTTTTAATATGGACACAGCAGAGTATGAGGGAATAACAGGTTTCTGTATGAGACAAACTGAAAGGTTTTTTTCCCCTATTGATTTAATATCATCATCTTCTTGGACTGAGATGCAGAAATGAACATGAAGGATACACAAAAATTCATTCTAAAGTCATTGTGACAAAATGATTTGTCTTTACATGAATGAATCACAGTTTTATGATCTTCGTGGGCTGATTAATTAAAGGTCAATACCAACAACATCCAGAAGCACAACAGCAGCAAGAAGGAGCATACAAAAACACAGACACACACACAACCGCACAAAGCGACAGAGGCATCACTTACCCTGAGTTGGTCCGTATCACAGCTCATTGGTTGTCCTGGAATCTGTCAACAGAGACATACAAATTAGAGTTACACATTACACACCAAATACAGCACCTCCCTTCAGTAATTACAAGTCAATCATCTAGAGTGGGCTGAGGGGAGAGAAAATGAGATCTGTCAAAACTGAGGTTTGCAACATGGAACCATGCAAAAGGTGGTGAGAGCAGGGAATAAGACAGGCAAGACATAGTTTCCATGCTAGAAATGGTACACATAACAATATTGTATTATCTTTCCCCCCCCAAATGACGGGAGTGGTATAAAGCAAATGGTTCTCAACTGGTTTGGCTTCAGGACACTCAAGACAATCAAGATGTGACCCAACTGGTACCAGAACTGAACAAAAGTAAACAAACGTGTCTGTGTTGAAATCCCTTGAAATCAAATTACCTGTGAGAATGTGTGTGTAGAGGTACATGACATGTAGTTTATGAGGACACAAATATGTATAAATAACATTGGCATTAAAAACCTTAGTAAACCAAATGGCTTAAATAACATGTTTTTTTATTTTAAAAAATGCAGAAAGCTTTGTGTGATGCGTAGGTTTAGTGTAGGAGGATAGAATATACAATTTGCACAGTATACAAACCATTACGCCTATGAAGAATCCTGTAAAAAAACACATTTTCAAGAATGTGTTTGTGTGTGTGTGTGTGTGTGTGTGTGTGTGTGTGTGTGTGTGTGTGTGTGTGTGTGTGTTTATACAGGTACTGGTCATATAATTAGAATCTCATCAGAAAGTTTATTTATTTCACCAATTCCATTCAAAACGTGAAACTTGTATATTACATTCATTCATTACACACAGGCATATTTCAAATGTTTACTTATTTTAATTTTAATGATTATAATTGACAACTAAGGAAAATCCCAAATTCAATACCTCATATATTGTGCAAAGGTTCAATATTGAATATGACACCTGGTGCCACACTCTAATCAGCTAATTAACTCAAAACACCTGCAAAGGTCTTTAAATGGTCTATCAGTCTAGTTCTGTAGGCTACACAATCATGGGGAAGACCGCTGACTTAACGGTTGTCCAAAAGATGAACAATGACACGTTGCACAAGGAGGGCAAGACAAAAGGTCATTGCAAAAGAAGAGGCTGGCTGTTCACAGAGCTCTGTCCAAACACATTAATCGAGGCGAAGGGAAGGAAAATATATGGTAGAAAAAAGTGTACAAGCAAAAGGGATAACCACACCCTGGAGAGGATTGTGAAACAAAACCCATTCAACAATGTGGGGGAGATTCACAGAGTGGACTGCAGCTGGAGTCAGCGCTTCAAGAACCACTACGCACAGACGTATGCAAGACATGAGTTTCAGCTGTCGCATTCCTTGTGTCAAGCCACTCTTGAAGAGCAGACAGCATCAGAAACGTCTCACCTGGGCTTAAGACAAACAGGACTGCTGCTGAGTGGTCCAAAGTTATGTTCTCTGATGAAAGTAAATTTTGCATTTCCTTTGGAAATCAGGGACCCAGAGTCTGGAGGAAGAGAGGAGAGGTACACAATCCACGTTGCTTGAGGTCCAGTGTAAAGTTTCGGCAGTCAGTGATGGTTTGGGGTGCCATATCATCTGTTGGTGTTGGTCCACTGTGTTTTCTGAGGTCCAAGGTCAACACAGCCACATACCAGGAAGTTTTAAAGCACTTCATGCTTCCTGCTGCTGACCAACTTTATGGAGATGCAAATTCCATTTTCCAACAGGACTTGGCATGCCAAAGCAACCAGAACCTGGTTTAAGGACCATGGTATCCCTGTTCTTAATTGGCCAGCAATCTCGCCTGACCTTAAAGGGGGGGTGAAATGCTGTTTCATGCATACTGATCTTTTTACACTGTTAAAGACTTGGAATCCCATACTAAACATGGACAAAGTTTCAAAAGTTAAGGTGGACGTTTGATGGGAGTATTTCTTTGTCAAAAATACTACTTCCGGTTAGTCATAAGTTTCGGCAAGTTTTTTGAGATCATGCGTCCCCTTTGACGTTAATGGGGGCGGAATTTCCTTGTATGGGCCTTACGGACAATTCTACTGGAAGAGCGTGAGAGAGAGAGAGGGAGAGAGCGAAAGTAACAGGCTACGCCCATCAAAGCGCTGGCTTGTAGGATGCTGGACAGGTGATGTGCACATAACAATGTCACCAAAAAAGTGCGTTTTTGGTTGCCAGACCAAGACAGACCTGCACAGATTCCCCAAAAACCCCGCGTTAAGGCAACAGTGGATGTAATTTGCTTTTCCGGATCAGCAACTGAGTTGCGCGAATGTTCTGTTCGCTGCATTTCGGTGCCGACTGTTTCATAAACAAGGCCCAGCTCGACGCCGGCTTTTCCCAATCGCCTAATGCTGAAGGATGGAGCAGTCCCAACGTTAGAAGGGTGAGTGAGACTGCTTCAAATGTCTGTGTTTTTTTTAGTCCGCTTACTGTCTACACAAACCACGCGTAAACACACAAACACACGTGCACAACTGCACTTCCCACATGTACACCTTCAAAGACAAAAATACGACGATATAATTCAAGTATAAATATGTAAATAACACAAGCCGCTAAGCATATTATATAGTTAGTGTATAACTTGTACCACATAGAGACGTCCTGCTCTAGTCGTTTTTGCTGCTGCTCCTGTTCAACTGCAGCCTCTGGGTCTGATTCCGGATCATAGATGTATGGCTGTATCTGATTAAAAGCCATATTTTTATTTTGAATAAAGTTTTTTCCCCGCTGTTAGGGATGACACAGCTTTACGACGCACTCGACTCAACATAGCAGCAGCGAGCACACGTCATTATTTAGCTCCGCTCACACGACACGCCCCCACCCGCTCGGCTTTTTTCGGAAAGACTCAGAACAGCGCATCTTTCTTATATAATTATTAAAAAAATAAAGACTTTTCGGAGATATGCAGGATGCAATGCTACTCTATAGGTACTCAAGATTGACATGACACTGACTGAAACTGAGTGTTTCACCCCCCCTTTAACCTATTGTGAAGAGGAAGATGCGATATGCCAGACCCAACAATGCAGAAAAGCTGAAGGCCACTTTCAGAAAAACCTGGGCTCTCATAACACCTGAGCAGTGCCACAGATTAATCGACTGCATGCCATGCTGCATTTCTATAGTAATTCAGGCAAAAGGAGCCCTAACTAAGTATTGAGTGCTGTGCATGCTTATACTTTTCATGTTCATACTTTTCAGTTCGCCAAGATTTCTAAAAATCCTTTTTTTATATTGGTCTTAAGTAATTAAATACATTTTTTTAAAATAAATGAATATAATATAATATACAAGTTTCACTTTTTGAACGGAATTAGTGAAATATATCTTTTTGATGATATTCTTTTAATATGACCAGCAACTGTACATGATTTCAAGTGCTTTTTAACACATATATGTTAGTTTTTTTTTTAATATTATTTTGGTTTAAGGCAATTGATTGTGAAGGTTTAAATAATTCATTATTCTGCATTTAAAATGCATCATATAAGTTAGAAAAGTACAGAATTACAGGGGTTAAAACAAGTAGAAAATACATTTTTAAAGAGTTAATTTGTTGTGTAACTAACATTTAAAATGTGTGTACGTGTGAATGTATTGAAATGTAGTAGCATTGCCATGAACTGAACAGCACCAATAATATCAATGTAATGCATTTTCTTTTAATTTACTTTGTTCATGGATTTTGAGGATGAGGGGATGTCAAGTAAACTGTCTATGCTGGCATCTGCTTGCTTCACAGATGAGACAGATGTGTTTGCACCAAAATATCACAGAGTTAGATTGGATGTGTCAATTACCAAAGATATTGGAAGTGTTTTCTCATTCCTTAGCTATATGAAAGAATTATGCATGATTATGCATTTTGCACAATACAAACTAACGCAATTAGAAGAGATCTGCGGCACATTTTTGTGTTGTAATCCACCGGTTGAGAACCACCGCTTTTTTTTTTTAACACGTTCCATTCAACTGAGCATTTCTACATGCCTTGATGCACAGAGTTTCTTAAACACTAATCAATCATACTCAACCCTCAAAAAGGAGAGGGGGGTAGAAAAACATTTCTAATTTTGTTAATGCTTGTTGAGTGTTTGAAAGAGAACTACACAATTAAGAGATTAGAGTCTGGTTACGCTGAGAGGGTTCCTGGATATACCACTAATCTTCCCCTCATGCCTGCCGTCAATACATCCATAATGCACTGGCCAATCTTCATTTAAGGAACAGAATCTGTTACAAACGCTCTCTTCAAATGTAATGATATTAACAGTTCCACTTTCCTCTCAGCCTAAAACACTTAGCTGTTTTTCAAAGTGCGCTCATTTCCCATTAGCCAGGCCACTGAGTGAAGCCGAATAAGATTTTCATCATTTAGTAACTGGACATAGCTGCAGAAAGACCCTAAAGAGGATTATGACCCACAGATAGAGTGAATAAAGGCCAGGGAAATTGCTTTGATTTGATATGATATGAGAAAAACGGATGCATTAACCTTGTCACCTCAAAATATCTGCGTATCAAATTAGTAGTAAGACTTCCGCTGACGGATGCTCACTGGTTTTTGGCAAACCACTCTTGACCGTAAAACATTACGCTTTTATGGTGAAGTTTATTTCATGTGCAAAGTTTCAATTAATCGTAAAAAATCCAGGAACAACATCAGCATTTTTTTATTGCACAGTTCAAGAAAATGGCTATGAAAGTTTTATGCAAATGAATATCTTTTCCCTGTTAAAAAGAAGGAGAAAGAATCAGGGCACCAATTGGTTTTCTTGTAGGGTATGAATTGTATTATTTAGCGCCGGTGACCTTAATGATGGCTCACTTGTTTTGGTAGCACTTTCCTTTCAGCCACTGGCCTCTAGCAGGTCGTTAAGAGAAGCTTCTCAATTGCTCTGGGGCACACAGCATGCTTTTGGATTCAAACTGCTGGCATAGATTTTTATATATAGTCCTGTGCTGAAATCTGAAATTCAAACCATTTCATTTTTTTTTCTTCTGTTAGTTTTTAACAAGGACTGACAAGTGCTGACATTCATGTTTTGTGTTTTTTTGTATTATGTCATTATATCGTTAAGGCTGTTAATTGGTTAAAACATTTCAACACTCTAAATAATGCTGGGTTATTTTTTAACCCAAAATGCTCGGTTAAGACTGTTGGGTAATTTTTGTTGGTTTAGTTGATCACATTTTAAACACCATTGGGTAGTTTCAAATTTCCAGTCGTTGCAGGGCCGGCCCGTGGCATAGGCGGAATAGGCAAATGCTAGGGGCGCCACTCGTCCATAGGGGCGCCAAAATGAGTGATTTTTCCGGTTTTATTACTGCTACTTTTAATTAATATTAATTCAAAATATTACCAAAAAAAAAACCTTAAACAAATGCCCAGACTCGTCCCAGACCGCCGCATCAATCTCCTTTTGCCCAGCGAGTGCTTTAGTGTGTCTGATATTGAACGCGCTTCAGTTTAACGTTGGGAATTTGTTGTTGCGTCGCCTCTCGCGCATCTAACAGACAGGAATGTGCTTGTTTGCTCGCGCCATTGAAAGTTGGAAAATTGCCTAATTATTTTTGACGGATGGCCAATGTGTCAAAAAGACCAAAGCCCTCTGATACAGGAATATAAAGGAATAAGGGGATAAAGACAGAGGTAAAGTGATGAAATAAATGAACAGTTTATCTAAATGCTTTATCTAAATATGAATGTTTGCTATTAGTTATTTTATCTTAAACTTTATGTAAGCAACTGTTCTGGGTGATCAGAATCTGTAAAAAATCATGTCAATTGGTTATAAACATATAAAAAAAAATTAATAGCCTAATGTTTTTACTCAGTTGTGCAATTGTAAGGGGATGTATGGCGTTTGTAAAATTTATTTTCTGAAATTAGTAATGATATTTAAATACTGGTTTATCTAAAATAGCTAAAAAATAAAATAAAATGCACACTAAATATAAACATTTCTGCAAAGTTTAATTCATGGTGAAAACAGGAGCATGCATAGTTTAGTGGAGGATATACATACACACATTTATATATATATATGTGTGTGTGTGTGTGTGTGTGTGTGTGTGTGTGTGTGTGTGTGTGTGTGTGTGTGTGTGTGTGTGTGTGTGTGTGTGTGTGTGTGTGTGTGTCGTTGTTTATATTACATTGTGGGGACCAAATGTCCCCATAAAGATAGTAGCCTAATAGCTGATAGTAGTCACTTTTCAACCGGCTCATTGAAAAGTGAGCTGGTCCCCACTTTTCAAAATACTTATAAATCATACAGGATACGTTTTTTTGAGAAAGTAAAAATGCAGAATGTTTCCTGTGATGGGTAGGTTTAGGGGTAGGGGCAGTGTCGACGGTTTGTAAAGTATAAAAACCATTACGTCTATGGAGAGTCCCCACAAAGATAGTGAACCAGACGTGTGTGTGTGTGTGTGTGTGTTTATTTTTAAAAATTATAAAAACACAACCAACATATAAAAACCTTGATAAAAGGGGCACCAAGTAAAATCTTGCCTAGGGCAGCAAATTGATCAGGGCTTGGTTGTTTCACGTGCTTCCCGTTTAAATTCGCTCCTACTGTAATTTTGAAAGTATGATGCAAAAGGCAAAGCCACTGGTTGCAGATGTTTTAAGATAAGTTCAAATATTTTCATTAATAATCATTTTAATTAGCATAATTATAGTTTTCTTCTTCTTCGCGGCAACAATTCTTAAGCTTGCATGACGTTAAAACGACAAAAGTTACCTCAGAATCCGATGCAATGTACTGATCGTGTTAGTTTAGGTGGGCATGTGAGAAGATAACGTTAGATTAATACAGTTTGTGATTACACAGAACCATGATCCCCTTACGAAAATTAAACATGGTTGTATGTAGGGATGTCTCAAGTACATACTGAAATGTTAAAAATGTGACAAAAGTATCTGTATCGACTCACAAGTACACTATATTCGGTCCCGCAGCTGCGTTCAGTCACGTCATGCAAGCTCCAGACTGTAGCCGAATACTTGTCTGTGTATATTAAATAGGCCTACTATTTAAATATTAACGTTACTCTTCCATATTTTGCATCTCTGTGAATGACGGGGGCGCGTGTCATATCATGAGCATAGACACTCAAAAGTCACGGCAACCCGTCAAAATAAAAGTTCGATTTCAACGTGAATAAATTGACAGAATATATTAGGTTGTAGTTGTCATTGTTGCCAATTTGAACACATTTGTGTATTGTACCATTTGTCAAGCAATAAAAATTATTGTTTTAACAGTCTAAACATGCATTCTTCATTTGTTCTTTCATTGTTGTCTAGTTTTACAGTAGGCTAATGCACAGGAGATTTTTTAAGATCAACCCAGCAAGAATAACCCAGAATAGCAAATCCATTAATGGTAAAAAAAAAAATTGACTACATTTTGGGTTTTCTCAACAGCCCAGCCTGCTGCCACTGGGTTAATTTAACCCAGCATGTGTTTTGTCCAATATTTACCCAGCGCTGGGTTGCCAATTGGGTTGTTTTTAATCCAGCCATTTTTAGAGTGAAGTAATTCATTTCAATTCAATTCCTTTTTTTGATATGCTTATTATTTAATGCCAGGCACAACTTTTTAGAATGTTAATATTTGAGTCTATAAATGAAGAGACATTACAAAACATTGACATTATTTATATTTATATATAATGTTTGTTTTTAGGTTAACACAAAATTCTGGCCGATAACAATTGTGAATTTATTGCTGATAACTGATCAGTGGCCAATATTTAAAACCTTGAGGTTCGGTTTCACATACAGTTTACTAGGACATTTAAGTAGCTTTTATAAACGTGCCTAAGAAAAAATCTGGAGACAAAACTATGGCACTGAACTGCAACTAACACTGAGGGCTGCAACTAACAATTATTATAAGCAAAGATGGCCAAATATTTACTGTTATTTACTCTCATAAAATACTTGAATCACACCTACTTTTAAAACTAAATTTAGCATACAACAGCAGATATTACAGCTACATTAATATTAATATTATTCCAGAATATTTATTGTCTCCCTCTCGACTGCGCCCTGTCTGTTTGAAGCGCATTCGCACTTTTAATGCAACTAATCGATAATGAGAATCGTTTTCAATGATTTTCATTATCGATTATAACTGATTATATTGACTTGTTGTTACAGCCCTAATGTCAGTGTAGTTGCTTTAAGTAAAAACAATTATAAAAAAAAATAAAGCATTTTAGTATGGGGGATAGTTTAAGCCGTGTCTGTAAAAGTAATTTTTTTTATATATAATTACTGTTTTATATCATAATTATGGCATCAATTGATTAAAAATCTTATGATAAAAATCTTCAGTACTAAATCACTAAATGTACACATCTTCAGTAGTAAAACACATTAAAAAATAGTACTGGGCAATCAATTAAAGGTGCACTATGTAGTATTTTTACAGTTAAACCCCTAGGCCAGTGTTATATATTTTGTTCAGTTGAGTTCTTACAATATACTGGGGCTGCACGATTTGGGGAAAGTATATAATTGCGATTATTCTGGTTAAAAATGCGATTGCGATTTAAAATGTGATTATTATTATTTATTTTTTTTACACAAATTAAGTGTGTGTATATAACATTGTGTTTATATAGGCCTTATATAAACTTAATGTGTTTAATATGACTAATAATAATAATTATGATTATTATTACTGCAAAAATTAAAGGGGGGGTGAAATGCTGTTTCATGCATACTGAGCTTTTTACACCTTTAAAGACTTGGATTCCCATCCTAAACATAGACAAAGTTTCAAAAACTAATGTTGGACGTTTGATGGAGTATTTCTGTGTTAAAAATACTCCTTCCGGTTTCTCACAAGTTTCGGCGAGTTTTTTTCGAGTATGGGTCTACTTGGCATTAAATAGAGCGGAAGGTCCTTGTATGGGCTGTACGGGCTCTTCTCCCGGAAGGGTGCGCGCGCGCGTGGCTAGAGGGAGAGAGAGGAAATGCACGCTGTAAACAGTCTCTCAGGTGCAGATCCAGTCGTCCGTGAACACTTATGTCGCGCCGCGCTCCACTTTATTCCTATGGGTGACGTCGAGCGACTTCAACGCTTCAGCACAGCATTCCGGGAAGGCAGCGCTGCATTTGAACCGATTTGAACGCAGAAATGACGGGAAGCTTCAAGGCATCGCTTCAGTCGCGTCGCAAAGTGGATTTCCACGGTCACTGCTGTCACAGGACTTCACCAAATCATACCAAAGAAGTGTGTTTTTGACAGAGCGGTCCTGCTTTGTAAGATGCCGGTGAGTAAATCAACTTCAAATGTCTCTGCTATTGGCTCGTCGCATGAGTAAACATCAGTAAACGATACGATCGCGTGCTTCGTCATTCAAATGCGCTAACGGTTACTCCATTGTTGTTCTGTATAACGTTACACTATTCTGACTCTGACGTGCAAAACCGTTTTGCTTGCTACCTCTAAGGTCTAGTCACATACAATAGTCCATAAACCGAATCATGTCCTCATAAACTGCACACAAAGGCCCCTAAATACAGTACATACCACAGAGACGGACATCCTGATGTTGCCGTTTCTCCTGTTCAATTTATTTCTGCCTCAGATTTGATTGTGGATCATTATCTGTATTAGCTGAGATAGATGGGTTTCTCCACGCTTGAGGACGTCATCGCTTTGCGCGCTTGTCATTCTTTAGCGCCGCCCACACGATACGCCTCCAGGCGCTCGGTTTTTTCCGGAAAGACTCGGTACAGCCCATATTTCTTTTATAAATATGATAAAACTAAAGACTTTTCGGAGATATGAAGGATGCAATACTACTCTATAGGTACTCAAGATTGACATGAGATTGACTGAAACTGAGTGTTTCACCCCCCCTTTAAATCAAATTAAATATGTTGTTTATCTGCAATATCAATTTCAATGTCTTTAATATGAAATATTAACCTCTTGCGCATCCACTGTGAGGGAAAAAACTCCTGTACATGGATTTTAAGTTTGTTAAGTTTTTTTAATTTCTTATGTATTATTTTCTTATCTATAATTTATTACCCAAACGTTTAATTCATACTGAAAGCCAGAGGGCACCCTCGAATGGAAAAGCCACATTTGCCTCAGAGAAGTGATATGATGACGTTAATTTTCAGGAAACCCCTTATGTGAAGCTAACGCTGTAAACAGAAGATAGAGACGCTTTGATTAAACATGACGACAATAAACACGAGTGCAACAAAATATGTTGTATTTGAGTTCTTCAAGCCGTTAAGGGTATTTTCATAATAATAAAGTATATTATAATGCAGTGCTGGTTGACGTAGAATACTATAAAATAACGCATCGTCTGCCTCACTCTGATGAGAAGCCACATCAGCTCACAAACACTCGACTGACGATGTGAAGTGAGGTAAAGCATGTTATTAAACGTTGTCTTACGTTGAACAGGTTTATGAACGCTTTACTAGTTTGTGAAGATGTTTGACTCCTGTTGCTTTTTCAAACGCGACTCAAACTAGCAGTCTTTCAGACGGAGCAGCGTTTACTCCTGATCTCAGAGCCGCTCTTCGCTAACACACTGGGCATTTATTTATTAAATTAAAATCGCACCCTTTAAGCTTTCATAATTGCAAAACTGCTGTTTTAACCAAGAAGTGGGGACGTCTGAGGGAGTTGTCAATTGTGTCATATCTGCGTTAGCTTCAGTTTCCGGTTTTATTTGGCAGAAATGCTGTTCTCTTAGCAGCGTGCTGCAAGTGTCACAGCAGCAGCTGAGCGAACGCAAAAAGTAACGTCATAACATCATTTTAAACACACTTAAATGCATCTAATATGATAAACAGCTGCGTTACCTCATACTCATGATCAGAAAAGCGGAAATGGTGCAACTGTGTGCCATCATAATAAATGTCCCGCTACTCGTGAGGTGTGTGTTTGCGCAACCGTTGCTCCAGCGGCCTTGCTCAGCTCCACAACACTCGGTGCAGCTCTGCTTCATACTACAGTAGCGTTAATAACCGCATCTATGAACTTGATTTCTGTCCGAGTTGAATCCCGATTATTTTCCAGTGGCTGTGAGGTGAAAACCACATGTCCCAAGATTCTTCGCTCATACCTGGCGTCATCAAATATGCCTTCGTTTTGAATGAAAGATGGAAAAGTTACATAGAGTAGCTTTAATTGTATCCATAATAAAAATGAGTGTTTACATAATGTGTGTGAAATGTG